>NC_045734.1:18279615-18279843 GCF_008692095.1 Etheostoma spectabile | reverse complement strand
GGTGTGCCGGCCCTGGGCCTGTCCTACATGTGTACTGCTGTTTATCTTGTTAACTTGCAGGTGTAGCGGAGGTGATGATGAGATGACTGATCACCAGGCCGGTCCTCCCAGACTTATTAACCCCGCCTGCCCCGAGACCGTGCGGCCGCATCCTCCAGACGGCGCACAATCATGTTTTCTCTCTGTTAACTACTGACAACACGCACCTCACATTCTCCATTACATCCA
>NC_045734.1:18279435-18279598 GCF_008692095.1 Etheostoma spectabile | reverse complement strand
CTGATACTGACAATCACACCTCATCATGCTCTTGTTTGCATCATTATTTAATAAATGTGACTTTATTATTGTTACGTTGCTGTGCATCTCCGTCTTTTGTTCGGTCGTAACAAGTTGGGGGCTCCTTTGCCGTGAGTACAAAACCAGGACCATGTTTGTGGTT
>NC_045734.1:18277424-18279425 GCF_008692095.1 Etheostoma spectabile | reverse complement strand
AATCCTAGTTAGTTGCTGTTGAGGTAATTTGGTTTAGATGAGCTGGTCTATTGTTATTTAAATGTTAAGGTGCATTACATCCATCCATCCATCCATCCATCTTCATCCGCTTATCCGGTATCGGGTCGCGGGGCAGCAGATCCAGTAGGGGACCCCAAACTTCCCTTTCCCGAGCGACATCAACCAGCTCCGACTGGGGGATCCCGAGGGCGTTCCAGGCCAGGTTGGAGATATAATCTCTCCACTAGTCCTGGGTCTTCCCGAGGCCTCCTCCAGCTGGACGTGCCTGGAACACCTCCCTAGGGGGACGGCGCCAGGAGGCATCCTTACCAGATGCCCGAACCAACTCAACTGGCTCCTTTCGACGCGAAGGAAGCCGGGCCTACTCCGAGCTCCTCTCGGATGGACTGAGCTTCTCACCCTATCTCTAAAAGGAGACGCCAGCCACCTCCTGAGGAAACCCATTTCGGCCGCTTGTACCCTGGATCTCGTTCTTTCGGTCATGACCCAGCCTTCATGACCATAGGTGAGGGTAGGAACGAAAAATTGCCCGTAGATCGAGAGCTTGCCTTCTGGCTCAGCTCTCTTTTCGTCACAACGGTGCGATAAATGGAATGTAATACCGCACGGCTGCTCGATTCTCGACCAATCTCACGCTCCATAGTTCCCCTCACTCGCGAACAAGACCCAAGGTACTTAACTCCTTCACTTGGGGTAAGGACATCACCTCCCACCCGAAGAAAGCACTCCATCGGTTTCCGTGCTGAGAACCATGGCCCTCAGATTTAGAGGTGCTGATCCTCATCCCAGCGCTTCACACTCGGCTGCGAACCGATCCAGTGAGTGCTGAAGGTCACAGAAGATGATGCCATCAGGACCACATCATCTGCAAAAAGCAGCGATGAGATCCCGAGCACACCGAACTGCAACCCCTCCCGCCACCGACTACGCCTCGATATCCTGTCCATAATATTACAAACAGGATTGGTGACAAAGCGCAGCCCTGGCGGAGGCCAAACCTCACCTGGAACGAGTCCGACTTACTGCCGAGAACCCGGACACAGCTCTCGCTTTGGTCATACAGAGATTGGATGGCCCTAAGAGGGACCCCCTCACCCCATATTCCCGCAGCACCTCCCACAATTTCTCCGGGGGACCCGGTCATAGCCTTCTCAGATCCACAAAACACATTAGACTGGTTGGGCATACTCCCAGGCCCCTCCAAGATCCTTGCGAGAGTAAAGATCTGATCCGTTGTTCCACGACCAGGACGGAATCCGCATTGTTCCTCTTCAATCCGAGTTCGACTATCGGCGCCGAACCCTCCTTTCCAGCACCTTGGAGTAGACTTTACCAGGGAGGCTGAGAAGTGTGATACCCCTGTAATTGGCACACACCCTCTGATCCCCCTTTTTGAAGAGGGGAACCACACACCCCGGTCTGCCACTCCTTAGGCACCGTCCAGACTTCCACGCAATGTTGAAGAGAGGGTGTCAACCAAGACAGCCCCTCCACACCCAGAGCTTTCAGCATTTCTGGACGGATCTCATCAATCCCTGGGGCTTTGCCGCTGTGGAGTTGTTTGACTACCTCAGCGACTTCACAGGGAAATTGACGACAATCACCCCATCATCCTCCAGCTCTGCCTCCACAAAAGAGGGCGTGTCAGCTGGATTTAGGGTTCCTCAAAGGTCTCCTTCCACCGCCCCTATACCTCCTCAGTTGGAGGTCAACAAGGTCCCACCCTTATGTATACAGCTGGATGATCTCGCTTCCCCTCTTCCTGAGAGCACAAAGCTCCAGACAACACAGCCCTCAGGTCATAGGGACACACAAACCTCTCCACCACGATAAGGTGATGGTTCCCGGAGAGGTGCATTACAGTCATGTGTAATATAGTTTGAGGTATAATTCAGGGGGCAAACGCTCATTTGCATCCTAAACCAACATATAAATTGGCTCAAATTATTTTATGTTAATTATAATATACTAAATATAGGT
>NC_045734.1:18243573-18277407 GCF_008692095.1 Etheostoma spectabile | reverse complement strand
TACTTGTTGGTCATCCAAAGAAAATAATTAATTAAACAACACGGGAGCATTTCTTTCAGGGATATTTTGCAGGTTTACTATGAGTCTCACGTAGCTTTAGACTTTAAGACAAAACTGGTTGATTTAGTGTCACAGAGCCTTTCAAACACAGCTGCAATTCAACGTTTTATGAAGAAGAAATGCTTTAGAATATACACCGTTATTGTCAAATCAGCTACAAACTGGAATTATTTGGTAACTATTAATTATCAGTTTACTTCTTTTTTTGGGAATAATCAATAAATCCTATGATTTGAAAACAAATTTTGAGTCGCCATTACTCACAGAAGAATTCATAAAATAAACATGACAATGTTAAAAAAAAGAATAAATAGAGACATCAATTTTTTTTGGTTATCACTTAATGCAATATATTACATTTTAGTAAAAAAAGTGCAACCCCTGAATTTTTTAAGAACTGCAGCATTAAGTAATAATTTATTACAAAATATCGAGAAAATAATTACATATTTGGTTCATGTTTTAATTACAAAATGAGGCGATTCATATATAATTTGGGTATTATTGTGTAATGAAGGGAATATTTCTTACATAATGCGTTTCTACATATGGGCATGCGCTCTAGCAGATGAGCTACGCAGGCACCTTCAAGTATGAAATCAGATTGATCGGAAATAGCAGATCACAAAGAAGCATTTGACATACATGTGACTTGAGGTGAAGAAAGAGTTTAACATGAGGTCGTTTCCACTGTTCTTACTTCCTTTTACAATAGTCAAATTGTACACACAAACACTCATAGGAGGAAGTAAGAAACCCTCAGGGTAGGCAACACATTCTCTGTATTCCAAAGGAAAATTGACCTAAAATGCCACTACAGGACATAGACATATGGTAATACAGTGAGCTGGACTAAAAGAAATAGCCACTTAGCAAATGACCCCTTTTTTAACAGTAAAAACTTGCATTGCGGCACACATGCCTTCTTTAGGGTAACTGAGTCACAGAGACTGAGTCACCCTAAAGAAGCCCAGTGTTGCTGCCTTGGTTTTTATTGCTGTTCTGATACTGTTGGGTTATCCCCTGGACCAAAGTGTACCCTGCACCAAGCCTGAAGCTATGTATAATTACATGCATCCAGTGATTTTTAAATACCAATGCATGGGCCTCTGCCAGGTGCAATCTGCTCCTGATAACATGAAGTGGCACAAATGTTCACGATGCGCTTCATGTGATCAATTAATCAGCATTAAGTTCTCACACAAAAATGGCAGAACTAAACTTATTCCAAAGTACTTATCTCCTTTGATTTGGTGTTCATAATCATTACAGCCCCCCGTTTTGAAGAAACAACAACTTCAAATTCACAGAGAGAGATGGTCATAGCCTTTTAGCACTGTAAGTAATGTTATTAGAATTACAGGCCAGCAATATCTCCTTCACATTGTACGGTGTGGTTCATGTACCTGTGACGACATGAGGGTCTATACTGAAGGTGTCATTGGCTGGGTCGATGCTTCCCTTCTTGTAGTACTGTTGGCAGAGGGAGAGCGCACTGTTGTTCACACCAACACCGTAGACGTATGCATAGCGTCCCACTGTGGTCTCCGGTAAGGCCAGATACTGTGGAGAGGATGAGACAGGGATTTAACTCAGCACAGGGTCAAGTACTGAAGGTGTATTGGGAAATGAAATATAGGTTGTTACTCTTATGACTATGTTTGGTTTGATTGTAACTATGTGTTTTTATTAATGCAGCTACCCGTCTTGGCTAGGTCTCCCTAGCCAAAGAGGTTCTTGACTCTCCTGGTTAAGTAAAGGTTTGACAAATAGTGCAAGGTTTCATGACAGTTGGTTAAAGATGCAGTAAGGACAGCAGGTAAGATGCAGGTAAGACTTATAAAACTAACTTTCTGTCATATTTGCTGAAAGTGACCCTATGTTTGAGTAGAACTACGTTAGGCAGGTAATTAAAAAAATCCACCGCTCTCTGTTCAGATCCTCCAATCATGGCCGGGGGGTGTCTAACTGAATGTCAATCACTGCTCATGCACACGCATTCATTCTCCCTGTGGGGGGAGGGGCTTAGGCGACCGTTTAGGCTAGCCTGAGAAGCCAGACCTACATCAAGATGTTTGTCTGGGAACTCACCATTTGCAGGGCTCAAACCGAGGGGCGGGATGGTTGTTTATCCAAGACGCACCCTAGCTGAAAATAACTTTACTAATTTGCTGCTGCTAGGGTGCGTCTAGATTTCTAGGCTAAAGGGAAAGCAGAAAGGGGGGGAGGGACTGAGAAGTTGTTGATGTTCAAATTCTTTGGTTAAGTCTTGGATCTTTACTATCCTACCTACAGCACCTTTAAAGACATGTTTGGCATGCTTTACATTTTAATTAAATCTTTACCAAGGTCATTAGAGAATTCAAAACCCTCATCTCACATATGGTACAGTAGGATGTATTTAATTTAGAACATAAGATTTATTATGTCATGATAACCGCTGCAAACCAATAGGTGAGCACAAAATTTTCAAATGAAAATTGCAACAAAATTGTATTTTATCATGGTGTCACAATATCAGTTTCTTAATGAGTGAGGTAGAAATATCCTCATTGTACCTGTATGCAATGCACACAGTTTAATGTTATCTGTTTGGCCCAGCAAACAGCTGTATTTAGCCAACTGTATCTTTTGTATTACCTACTTCAAAAAGGAATGCTCTTCAATTCTGCATGCAAGGTTTTTATTTATAAATTGAGAAATAATAAGATATTGTTCATAAATACCCCATCTAGACTTGAAAGTACTCATTGAACCGCCATAAAATTGACTTTACATCCCATTTAGAACATAATAATAAACATCTAACCTAAAAACATATTTTAAAAACAAGAAGAGAATAAAATTGGAAAAGTGAAAGTGGTTTCATGTATGTAAGCAGCTTCTCTGTTTACTTCAGGGCTTACCTGCTCCACGGCATAGAAGATGTGGTCGTAGACGTCGTTCTGCGTGTAAACAGCAAAGGAGTTGTCTGAGGACTCGTCGTAGTCTTTGAGGAAGAGGTGCTTGAAGGTCATAGTATTCTCCTCCTTGAAGGTCACCACTACCTGGTTGCTAAGGCCAAACAGCACTAACTGCACCACAGAGGGAGAGAGGGACATGTCATGAGAAGGAAAAACAATGTTGTGGTGCAAAACAAAAGAACAATACAGGATTTAGTTGTAACGTCTGAGGTACCTGAGCTGTGACAATAATGATCTTGAGCAGTTGCAGGATCAGCTTGTAAGGCTTGCGACCCTTGGCGTAAAATTTATCACAAGGGCTCATGAAGAAGTATTTCAACTTCCTGCGAATGGCCTCCTCTTCCACATCAGATCCGACCCAATGACCTGCTGTCGTCGTGGGAAACAAATGGTTGCTATGGTTGTTGCATTGATCGTTACGCCGATGGTCATGCTCTCCGCTGTCTGTGGAGCCATAGTAAGTCACTGAGCTGGACAGGCCTTCTCGTTCTGAAAGAAAAAAATAAGGAAAGTTTATCTCAGACAATACAACAAAACACACTTAATAACTTACTCAAAGTCAACTGATGCACAAGCTGAACGGACTGGAGTACATGCTCCCATTGAGCTTCTGCTTGTTCCGTGAAAAAAATCAAAAAGTTTGCACACTTTGCCCCATGGAGCTCATCCTAAAACGTCTTATCTTTTTGTTTCTAGAATTCAAACTCAAAATCATGATTGTGTCAATACTAAAGCCTGTCCAATTAATTGTATGGGCTGATTGATGTTTAGCCTTTTTAGATGTTTGACTGTTTAGTGTTTTTTGTCGTCTGCTGTCGCGGCTCAAATTCCCCTGAGCTGGAATGAGCTAGAAACAAGAAAACTTGACTGGAACGGATGTGCATTTGGTTCCCAAGAAATATGAGCCCAATCTGCCATCTGGTGGCGCTACAATTAACATTTACCGCGATTTTGGAATGAAAATGACCCAAGTCCGATTGACCTGAAACTTCTAACACATATTCAGCTCAATGTCTCAAAGCCTCTTGGACCTTAGAGGTGCACAGTGGTGGAATTGTTGGCTAATTTGCATAATTTCAAAAACAGTTAAATTAAATAGAACTTAGTCAATTGTAATCCTATCAACACCAGAATTGGTATAAAGTCTTGCAAGACTGAGATACACATTTCTCCCATAAATGAGCAAGATTGGTAAAAAAACATAACCCTCTATCAATTAAAGAATTACACCAAGGGTGGGGCTTAGCAGTAAACTGGCCATACCTCACTAATGGTTTGACCAATCATCATACAATTTGTAAAATATCTTCAGTGAGTCATGAGGAACAGGCTGACGCAAGGATTATGAGTTTAATCCCAAAAATACCACAAGTTACAACACCCTGTAGACGGAATTTCACCAAAATTGTTCCACATGGCCCGGGGCCGAATAGTAACCAGGATTTGAAGTGTCATATTAATTAGTGCATGTGGGCGTGGCTTATTTAGCATGATATGCTAGTACTAGTATGAATAACACTGGCTAACAATAAATCTGCTGTTTGACATGTCCCGAGAAGAGAGGACAACAAGCCTACAGTAAAGAGTCTCCATGATAGACGGAGGAGTTTTTGTTTGGTTATTAAACTTTAAAAATGTTAGGGTAGTATTCAATGTCTTACTTTTTGAAATATTCAACCTTCTTTGAGGCAAATTTATTTTGACCTTGCTATATCATCCACAGTTTTAACTCTCATACAATTATTTTACATCAAAATATAGGGAATGTTGTATCCTTTCTAACAATGTACTTAGGGAGGCAAAGAGACTTTCACATGAGGCACAGGGAGCTTCCATGTGAAGCGGTGTCCACCAACGGCACCACTGCCTCCTGTATTAAATCGTACAAGAAATACCAGGAAAAAAAAAAGAAACCTTTTTGGACAGCTATTGTCCTCACATTTCTTACACAACCCAAACCATAATTGCACAGGGTGTTCAGCAGGTCATTTCTCTTAAAGTAGAGGATCTCTTACAGGATTAAGCAAAATCACCTGTTGGTGTTGAGGCCTGAAGTCAGTTAGGAGTCAGTCAGTAGGTCAGTTAGTCCATTATGACATCATGTTAGCTGAAAAATAACACCTCTTCTCCTTTCTTCTTCTCCTCATCTTGTATTTTTGCGCACATAAGGAGTGCTGTTGCTATTGCAACACATCCGTTCACTGAATTATGCATTACTGAAGTTACAGTGGCCTGGAACGAGCTAGAGACATGGAAATTGTCACCATAACTGATGCTTATGTGCTTATGCTCCCTAAAGAATATGGTGCAATTCGGCCTGAAGGTGGCGCTGTAACTTAGTCCCAAAGTTTAAAGGCCACACCCCGACACAGTGAGTCCGACATGAAATTCCTCACACAAGTCCAGCTCATTGTCCTCTATAAAAAAAGCTTCTCGGACCATAAAGGTCCGCCATGATGGTATTTAGCTAATTTGCATAATGTGAAAAAGCGTCAATTTTGATTCTATCAAGACCAAAATTGGTATGTGGCCTTGCGGGACTGATATACACATTTCTACTACAAATGAGCAAGATTTGTAGTAAAACATGGCCGCGATCAATCAAAGAACTTCCTAAAGGGCGGTGCTAGCAGGGAATTGCCTACAACTCAAGTTCTGTTGTAGCAATCTTGTCTAAAATTGATGGAAACTTAACAACACCAACACATTGAATGAACGTACCAAATTTTAATCAAACCCTATAAAGCGGGCAAAATCGCAGGACTTGCTGCTATCAATATGTGTGTGGTTGGTTTTACCACTTTTTCTATAGAGAATTTAAACCATCTGAAGTGGTTTTGGTCAGTTTTGTGAAGCAACAAACCCGCTCAACTCTGCTTGCGGCTTTGACTTTTGGCAATAGGGACGCTTCCAAAGCCTGCTGTTAACAATCAGAAGGTTGGCGGTTTGATCCCAGGCCTTGCAGTTTAAACTCATAGTGTTTGAATGTGAGTGAAAGGTACCTGTAACGAGTGAAAATACTTTGAGAAGCCAAAAAATGGCTTCAAACCCACCAATTGCTGCTTGTGGCTATTCTTAGTTTGATTCTTCAAAACCATAATGTGCAAAAATGCATTGGTCATTTAAAATCTTTGCAAAATACCACCATAGAGAGCCATGACTTGTTTTTGTCATTAGAGCTGGTATTTATTAAGGGTGGCAGACTCAAAGTATCGCTTTCAGGGTTTTCCTAAGAAATTTTTCAGCAAAGGTGGTTAGCCACACTGATTCTGAACATGATGCAACTTGTGTCCTGACCAGTTCAGTAAGTGGATAATGACCTAAACAATTTAAACTAATCTGAAGTATTGGGTGTGTGAAATAGCTCATGTGATGTTTTACGTTGGCTATTTAGCATGCTAATACACTCAACTAAGATGGCAAACATGGTAAACATTATACCCAAACATCAGCATGTTAACAATGCTAAACTGAGCATCTTAGCAACCTAAGGCTATCATTTGGCATTTAGCCCAATTGCCCCAGTGTGCCTTAGTACAGCCTAATGGCTTTTGTCTTGTTTATTTAAATGTTAGTAGAGTTGGTCTTTGATTTGGGCTAAGTGGCCTATATCAGCTATAAAACATGAGTATGCCTCAGGTTATGAGGCATGGATAAATGGAGACAAGCAAAAGTACAGGAGTTCCTATTGTGCAGTCCAACAGTTGTGACTATAACAAATGGCTGAGATGGAAAGCACCAATCACATGAATTCAGTGAGTATTACAAATTACTGAGCCGAAGTCGAGTCATATATACCGTATATGCAAAACTTGATTCCTTCTACTCAGTGACACTGACTACTTAATGACAGCATCCTGTCAGCAGCACATGTGCCCGAGCAAGAACAGTCTGTCTTCAGTTTATCCGTAGTCTGACACCTTCTCTTTGTCTCACAGTGTATGGATTTACTTTCTCCCCTCTGGCACTTTGAACACGTTCTATACATGTGATTTAACCCTTTTAACTCCAAAGCTACAAGTACTAATGACAACAAATGTTGCTAAGGGTTGTCCTCCAATATAGAGGGCATTTAAATAGCCAATGTGTTTCATTAGAGAGTTAATAGCACTGCTAGACTTATTATTACTTATTCAATTTTAGGAAAAAGTCATACTTTCTTTTGTCCTCTTCACAGAAAAGAAATTGATGTCAATGTGCAACTACGAGTTATAGCGTTAAGTGTAGAAAGGTATTTCAAGCAGAAAGGGAGAAATGTAACTTCCCAAAACGTTACTGCTAACATCAGTGGGGTAGACAAGTAGAAAAAGAAGTGACGCAGATTCCTGGGATGGTTATGTCAGAGCTGATAAATCTTAGCAGTCTAGCCTGACTGGGTTTGACAACTGTATCTCAATCTCAATTAGAATACCTGATTAAAGTCCAATAGTTAGTAATGGTAGTCCAGTTATACAGTTTTGCCAAGACTGTGCAAAAAATGAGCTCTTAAGAACCCCTTGACTGTTCATACTTTCTATGTTCTAGGTAATTTAGTATTCTCATATATTTGCATGTATAAATATGGATCTGTTTACACCGTAGACGGTTTGCCATGTCACTAATAGTAAATTTAAGTTATTTTTTGGGGGGGATTTTTTCCCCTTTATTTCAGAGTGACAGTGGATAGACAGGAAAAGTGGGAGAGAGATGGGGGATGACACGCAGTGAAGGGCCGCAGGTTGGACCACAAAGGCCTCAGCCTACATGGGGCGAAAGCTCTTACAGGGTGCGCTAGAGGTCCCCCCCACTGATAGTATATGGTATATAGTGGATGGACTTGTATTACTATTATTGCCTTTATTTTCCCTCAAGGGGACAAAAAAAGGCGAGAATTTTTACTCTGTTGGTTCACTTTTTTTTTTACACGCATTACACACATGCTCAGGACCTATACATGGACTAATGGAGAGAAGGAAGAGTGAGGGGGCTGCCCATGGATGTGTGTCCCGAGCAACCATAACCTGTAAGTGCTTTATTTTATTTGTCATAACTTGTAGCTGCTTTCTGGAATAAAGTGAAGTTAAAAAAGTGTAATAAAAAAAACTAACCGGCATCAAAAACATCGGACACGACTAAACAGAGCAGACAATTTATGGTTGGAAACAAATCTGGTCAATGTGTCATGTCTTTGTGAGAACCGACCACATCGTAGGAAAGCAAGTCAGAAAGAAGGCTAATTATGCTTAATACTTGTCACATGCTTTTAGCTTGCTGGACCTGGCTAGAAAAAATACAGAAGAATAGGGGTCACTTAGTTTGTTCACTTATTTTACTTTCAGGAAACAACTTGTTGTGTAGTCAAAGTCAACTGCAAGGTCAGATAAACTAAGTAAGGATGAATTCAAACACAATAAGTCAGCAGAGCAAACCACCAAGTTAGCAGAGTTGTTAAATGGGAATGAGAAGTGAAACAGGATGAATAAACCGCTGGTGTTCAATATAAGTCAGCAGTAACTGTGAACAAGATGAAAGTCCAACAACATTACACAGAAGAATTAGCGACTGGCATGTCACACAAATTTGTGTCACATGTTATTTTGTGGCTCGGCAATCAAACGATAAAACATTATAATACATCTAAGTAATTTAAGTTTTCTGTTAGAGGTGCAATTAGCATTATTTTTGCGTGGGATCTGCAACATTGACTGTTCTGGGTTTTACTCTAAGCAGTTATCCGGCAAATTTAGTAATTCTGCTTCACGTGACTGGCCTATTACTGATGTAAACAAACATTTAAGGACAACAGAAAAAATAAATACACCTTTTCTAGGGTGTATAACAAAACAAGAAGACAATCTATTTGGAAGTAATCACAGGTTCCAATCAAATGTTTTTAATTTGTGTAAACAATGAAGAAACAGGGGCTTAAATTCTGAATATTATATGTTGACAAAAGAGTACTCTAAAAATTTAGCATTGCACTCCTGTAACAGTGTCAGACTTATATTGGACGGATTAAAAAAAAAAAGATCAAAAGTGAAAGTATTATTCTGTTATACGCATTCCTCTTCCTTGTCGAAACGGGGGCAGTGCTCAGTCTTAGGAGACTTGGCTTGGGAGCCAGAGGTTGTCCGGTTCAAAGTATGGTTACGGAGTGTTGTCTCTGCAACTCGACCACCAACAGTTGGTCAGAGATTCAGGTTTGTTATGCTAGTTGTGGGTAATGTAGCTTAGAGCCGCTATCAAGATCTGGTAAACTCCACCTACCACCAGATTTTTTTTTTCTTCAAACTTATAGTCTTCCCCTCCAACTGACACTGGCTCACGTGACATCACTTAAAGCAATTTATCAGATTTCTCGCTCAAGTCTTTAATTTGTTTTTTTGCTCAAAATCTGTAAGCTAAGCAAACTTGAAACGTTTACTGCTGCGTGACTTGGGAAATAAAATGTAACCTGAGATTTTATGACAATCACACGTGGTTTCCTGCAGTTAACCAAAGCCCCGTTCATAGGAATCATTTCCTTCATCACACACCTGTTGTTATTCTGTGAGAACTTTTAGCTCTTAAGATGAACAAAATCCAGATGAGCACTTGGTTTTAACAAAATATCCTTAATTAACTACAAACGCCATGGCTTCAACAGGGGTTGTGTGACTCTGTGAAAGAATCCAACCACCTCACATTTCATGGAAACAATAGGTGTGAGGGCACACACATCTCTGATCGGAGGAGCGTGGCGATCATCACGGCAAATAGCAATCAGACAAACAAAAGTGGGTGCAGTCCATTGACTATGCTACCAGATTTGACACAAGATAAATAAATCTGTAAAAATATCTGGCTCTCCCAGTTCACTGCCGCCTGTGGAAATGGCAGAGACACTAATGTTGCTACAAGTCTGTCAGTCTCAACCCTTACTGTCACTGAAAATTTGTCAACAACTTGGTATCCGGGCTTAGATCTAGTCTGGCAGTCCACTGCATAAGGCCACCCACAAAGAGTCCAAAACTTCCACTTAAACCAAAAGAAAACATCTAAAAAAAAAGATGATGATAACCTTGATAACCATGTTCTGGGTTATTTGTAGGTTTGAGTTGGATATGTTTTAAAAAATTAAATGCATCCTTCTTTTGCAGCAATGTGGTAGATTGATTACCAAAGGCATATAAAAGTCCCGCTAGTGTAGCTTTTAATTGCTTACCCAAATTACAAATGCTAGTTGTTAGTGAAGATAGTTTTGGTTTGTTGTGCCAATGTTTTATGAAATAAACCCCTGAAACTTTAGCAGCCACCAAGCAAGGAGGTAAAGCACTTACATTTTTGGAAAAACACAACAGCAAGTTGTTCTTCTAAATTCCAATTCCCCAGTTATGTACACATTACTTGTAAGTTACTTATAGCTTGTTTACTGGCTTACTTCCAAAAAATGCAACACAAACACAACTTGTTAAAAAAAATAGTTCCAGTTCACATTGAGGTCTGTGGATTATCCTAATAACCATAATCTGTTTCTAAAGCATTTCTGTGTTTTATACACAACAAGCAACGTGTATTAAACCCTGTACTGTCATCAGAAAAAATGTAAATCACAGATATCTCAAAACCTGTGTCAAAGTACTGTTTTCAAGGTCAAGAGTTAACTTTCACACTCAATTAAAAAGGCCTTCACAGTACTGAGGAATACTAGAATCTGTTGAGCCATACTTTACCCAACCCACATCAACAATTTTTGGAGAAAAAAACTGCAGACCCAACCATGCATATGACAAGCTTATGACACAGTGTTGGGACTATTATCATTATGCATGAAGGAGTCAGGCCGTTTAGATTTAGATTTGTTAGGCTGATGGTGGTGGTGCCGCATCTGAGTCTTAGGGAGGCTCTCAACCAACAGTGTCAGAAAACCCACAGGCACTGCAACATGCATAGACAAGTACTTCATAATCTGGGTATAGTAGTACTATAGTTTCCCATCAGTACTAATGTTAAGTCAGCTCATTTAATTTAGAACTGGTCTACAATACAAGTAGTTAAAGAACCCCAAAACACACAACTAGGACCAACAACGAAGTCCAAAGAATCCGGTGTTGTAAAATGTAAACCCCAAATGTTGTATTAGTTTGTAGTGTTCTAAAAAGGAAAAAAAAAAGAATAATAATTAAAAAAAAGGAAATCTGCACACTGAAAAGAATAATTTGTCAAATTTCCCGGAGTAGCCTAAAAAGGATTTTAAATAATAGTTTATAACATATTTAGTATTTACTGTTGCACGACAATCAAAAGAAGGTCATGTACAAGTTCTGGCGAAGCGAGCCGATTCAAAGCGAGACCATGTTACTGTAGCCTACTACTGCATCCAATGAATGGTGCTGTATGTATTAAGAGACGACTTGTGGAACAGTGGAGAGTAAATATCCGACTTTGTCAACAGGTTACAATATGGAGTCATCACAGAGCTGTTAGGGGAAATCTTACTTGATGAAAATGACTAACGTTACTGTACATCTGCTGCACAGAAGATGACAGAGCAGAAATACAATGTGTGTCAACAACATTTGATATGAGACACCCCAACACAGCGCTAACAATAGCTTAAATTCTGGAGAGAAACAAAACTGTGTATAAGCAAAACAGCATCTAGCTAGCTACTTGTCATATGACAAATGAGTTGTTACTAAAATAGCAATATAAGGGCTGAGTTCAATTTAAAAGTTAAATGTCAACGCTACGTTACCCGAGCAGGCCTGGTGTCCTGTCGCAGCCATGTACGTACGTTGTACGTTAGTAATTTAAAAAAACAATAAATAGGTAAATCATCTAGCTAAAACTCCAGTAACTCGAATGAATGTTTACGGCTCACATAGCACACAGCAGTCTGGACGAGCTGCTCTGTTGCCGTCGTCTCCAACTGCCTTCCCTTCTCTCCGGTCAGGTGACTGACAACACGTGACCACATTACTCGTAACTCTGTGCTCATTGGTCAGGAGGCACAGGACACGATTTACAGCACATGTTAGGTTGATCCTCGTGCAAGGCGTTGCTTACTGTACAGCTGAACAATTTACTGCATTCACTGTCGTCAAACTGTCTTATCATGTTCAAGACATCTTAAATGACAAGTCCAAATGGTTCCACTTCGCTTGAGGCCAAGGAAAAATATTCATGACACAATTATAATGCATTCGTGACTGCCACAGTAAAAAACAACCTCTTAATGACAGTTTAATGTAATGTTAGGCTAACACATAAAGCTAAATACAAGTTTGCATAATTGGGCCTGTCTTTAAATGTTTATGACAGGTTATGTTTGCTAGGTTAATGTCAAGTTGTCATTACAAAAGACATTGTCAGGTTTTAAAGGTACACTATGAATTCCTGCATGGTTTCAGCACAATTTCATTTTTGTCTCAAATTGTAGGCACCTCTCCTTGATCAGCTGGCTGCCAGCCCCCTGAATACACTGTGAAAAAGCCCAGTGTCGGGAGACAACACAGGGGTTGTAAATGTCAAACAAACACTAGGGGCACAGGATAGGCACCAAAAAGGGGGTGGGGCTTAGTGACAGATAGTCAGTGATGGCGTTTTTCCATTAATGGTAACTGCTCGACTCGGCTCAACTCGATTCGGCCGCGGTGCCCCGTCTTCCTTTTTTCCATTGCAGATTAATACCGCCTCATGCGTGAGGGCCTGGTCGTCGCAGCAGGAAACTGCCGTGACCTAACACAACACACAGAGAACGTTGAAGACATGTTGCTCTTGATTCTCGGCCTGTGGCTGTTGCCAAGGGCAGAGTAACAGGTCTTTTCAGCTGTCCTGGTATGACAAAGTTAGCTGGCTGACTGGAAGTGCTGTAACAAAGAGAATGTACTACTGGCCTTGATGAAGCCATCTCACGGATATTATGAATTATTATAATATCAGTTATTATACTATATATTATTATTTTATATATTATTATTATAAATAAATGGACAATTTTTTTGATGTAGGCCGAAAATGAGCTTCCCCTCTTTGAAAGACCAGCAGCCGCCACTGTTACGGAAACATGTTTGTTTTGAATTTACTTGGAACGCCAATAGAAGTGACCATGCAGGAACTCCCAGTGCACCTTTAATGTCAAGTTGTCACAACACAGAGATTGTTATCTTCCTTAAAGTCAAGCGTTCATGACAAAGACATCTCAGACAATCCTAACTTGTGTCATAATTTACCAAATGACACTTAATGACAACATTCATGAACATTAAAAATGACTCCTTCATGTTAATGACAGGTGTTATGTTTTAATAATGACAGTGTCATGTCAGTTTAATGCACACGCCTTCAAATAAAGTGTTACCCAAACAGCTCTATGGGGATTGTAAACAGCAAGACAATTATAGGGCAATGCAATAGTGGTTTGGTGCTAGAATTACTAAAGAATTATCAATATAGCAGGTTGCTTATATCTGAGGTAGGTGGACATACAGTGTGTATTTACATTTGATGATGACGATGTTTACATGTTTTGTTGTTTTATTTTTTTAAATTGTGTTTCAAATAAGTATATAATTTACATGACAAGTGGATGCTTGAGTGATTTATCCTGGCACTATGGAGTATTCATCACAGTGACATGCTGTGGGAAGAAACTGTTCTTGTGTTGTTTTGCGCCCATAGGAGAGAAGCTGAAACAGGTTGTGTCCGTTGCAGTCTATTTCTATCCTGTTTTGTGGCCGATCCCAACCAAACATAGATGGATGTGCAGAGAAGAGACTGGTTGCTTTCAAACTAAAATTGTATCAGCAGATCCTGAGGCAGGCAGGTAGTATTCTCTGTTGTGCCTTTTTCCTGATGGTGTCGATGTTGGACGTCCTCATCAGGTCTTGAGAGATTGTGGACACCAGAAACCGGAAGGATTCCACAGCAGACACAGTGTTGTTGAGAATGGTGATGGGGGCAGTGATGGAGGGCTCACCCTGAATCCCACTGTCATTTCCACAGTTTTGAGAGATTTCAGCTCCAGGTTGATCTGACCACACCATGAGGGCCAGCTGTAAACCCTCTGACTTTTACTTACACTGAAGTAATTTTACTCTGAGATATTGCTACTTTACTTAAGTAAAAGATCGAAATATTTCTTCCACCACTGCATTTAACTGACTACAACTCAGGGGTCATGAGTCTGACTTACATAAATATTTGCACAACTAATCCTTTTTAAAAGCATTACTATTACCGTGTTTAAGTTATTCTTCAAAAATGAACATGACTGTCTATTGTAATGTTTCAAAATAACAAACCTTGAGAAAGCTACCTTGGCAGAGGTGAGAGCTAATCTATTATTTTATGTAAATTAGGCAGTAGAAACATTTTCTAATATGCTATCATTTTAACACAGTGTTTGCAATTTAGTATACATTTCACAAAGATAGCTTTTCATTACAGGGTGGTTTTGTTTATTTGATCATTCATTGACAAGGCTTAACATAGTTATATGCATAAAAATGTTTCAACTCAATTAATCAGGACAAACTGTGCAGTCTAGTGAGACTCATTATTATTTACTGATGATGTTTGTTTTTAATGCAAAAATCGGCCATCTTTTGCAACTGTACCTTTACCAGTAGTCTATGATACCTTTACATTACAAATCTGAGGTACTCAGAAACAGGAGCAGAGTGAGAAGTTGCTTTCGTTCTTCTCTTGCACAAATGACTCACCTTCCCTCCCTTTTCTTTCCTGAACCGGAACCGGAGGGTTGCTGGTTCAAGTCCTCGTACGGACAAAAGTACGGAGTATGGTTTGGTAGCTGAAGAGATGCCAGTTCACCTCCTGGGCACTGCCAGATGCTCTTTAGCAAGGCACCGTACCCCCCTCCCCCCCCTTCTCCCACCACTTAGGGTGCTGGTCCAACTGACAGCCCACTCACTATACCATCTCTCCATTTGTGCATGAATAGGTCCTGAGCATGTGTGTGTATTTCAGGCCTGTGTGTTGTGATTCTAACAAAAACAGAGTGTAAATTGTAATTTCCCCACTGGGGATCAATAAACAGTATAAATTAAATTATAAATTATACAGTTATTGTACAGCTGCCCCAACTCAGTATACATCCTTGTTGCACTCAGTTGTGGCGATTCCACAATAAAAACATGTATAAACAGTCTGAGAGGGCTACAGTTAGTATCCCATCAGATATGTCAACACAGATGCAGTCACAGGTTTTGTCTGACTAACATTGTTATGGGGAAATGGAAGATTTTCCATCAGCTGTTGGACTTGGAAACTGTTGCTGTCAGCCTAATTCGCTATGCAAAATACAAGAACCAGTATGTTTGTCTTTAGAGCTGAAATGATTAAATGGATAGATGAGTGAAGGAAATTCAATTGACAACAATTTTGTCAATCCACCATTGTTAGACAAAATGATCACACTGCCTAGGGGAATCTCTTGGCACCTCACAGTTCGATTCTAAACCGATTATTGTTGCATCGAGATGCAAGAATTTTTTTATGTACATTTCCATGCGTGATTGTAAAAATATAAATATAAATCTGAGTTTGTTACTCAGAGTTGGCTTCTTAGAACATGAAACATGAGGTGGGCAGATGTAAGGTGATCAAGTAGAAGATTATGTATGTCTTATTAGATCATATGTTTATATACAAAATTTAATTTCTTTTCTCCTTTGGCATTTTTGTGTGTTTTTTCCTGCATTCTTTCCTAAACTCTAAGTTTTTGTCCATTATCCCATCTGATTTGTACTTGCCTGGAAACAGTAATTTAAAAAAAAAAATCAACACACATTGTTTTTTTAAATCGATCATTAACTTATCAAGATTGAGCATTGAATCGTTCTAGAGAAAATCCCGATGCATCTAAGAATCGATTATTTTTCCCACCCCTAGCCTTTACCACAGTCTGCAGCTGTCTTACCGAGCTGCACAATTCAAGGTGCTATTCTACTTAGGAAAAGAGATGTACATGCTGATAATGGACTCCTTTTCTATGATGTAGTAGCCTCTTTGCCAAACAAAAACAAGGCTCTCCACATCATTATTTATTTAACAGCTGTATCGGTACAAAAAGAGATAGCTGACATTGGAGGCTGTGAACACAAGCTGCTGTAAGATAGACTTAGACTTAGACTTCTCTTTATTAATCCTTTTGGGATGACTCCCGCGAGGAAATTGAAAGTTCCAGCGGCAGTTTTAGCAAGAAAAAGGAAATAAAAAAGAGATAAAAAAGACAGTATAAAGACAACAAAATAACAATAATAATAATAACAACAATAAGAACATTCGTCAAATAACAAAGAAAAGACCATAAATTATATTAAAGTGTCAGTGTTGGTCCAGTGTTAAAGTGATAAAGTGACCAGGTGTGAATTTAAGTCTAGGTGTGCATTATGTATGTATTATGTATGTAGTATGATGTATGTAGTATGTATGTATGTATTTATGTATGTATTATGTATGTATGTATGATGTAGTATGTATGTTGCTATGTATGTATGTATGTATGTATGTATGTATGTATGTATGTATGTATGTATGTATGTATGTAGTGGTAGGTATGTATGTGTGTATGTATGTATTGTCCTCTTTGCCCTTTTCCTCCTCCCCCCTGGTGAGGAGTTGTACAGTCTGATGGTATGAGGGACAAAGGAGTCCTTGAGTCTGTTGGTCCGGCACTTGGGAAGGAGCATACTCCAGGCTTGTGGGATTTCTAACTCAGTATTCTGACTATGTTGAAAATTTGAACCTAATCCAGTGAAGAAATTAGCACATAGTAAGTCAAAGATTTTACTTTGCATCTGTTGAATTTGACTTATTTTTAGTAATTCTTTATTTATATTTCTTTACTGGCAGAAATGGGGTTCCATACATTTGGCTTGCACACTGTTATACAATTTGGGTTCACATTAACACAAATTTGCAATAAAGTTTTATAAAAATTGTTTAATGACTTAACACCTTAAACTTAACTAACCTTCACAAGGCCTCAACCTATCATGTACAAACCATAACAAGGCAGTCATTCTCTCCCCCCCCCCCCCCCCCCCCCCCCCATAGTTTCCCTGCATTAAACGTTCATGTGTGTTTCTGTGAACTCCTCTGACTAAAATGTTTCCTGACACTTGTGAGTAAACAACAGATGCACACATCATATGAGATGGTAAACATTAACCATTGATCTGTGTTATCTTTTATGTATTAATTGACAGGCATACTGTATACAAAGAAAGCTGTACAAGGCTACAGAACACATGGGGAGAGAATGACACAACTCAATATAATAAGATCCAATAAGAAAATGCTTCTGATTTGTTTGGTTTGTAAAAACCTTACTGTGGGCCCAATACTTTGTTTTGCCCATGACACACTCTTGGCCAAATCAATATTTGGAGCCATCAGTGTACAAATAGTACTCTTCCCTATTAGGACAAACTGCAGTCATGCACGTACACGTACACCTACACAAATACACCTACACAACTCCTCTTAGAAGTTGTTGGGAGCTCAACTGTGTTATTCAGTTTACTTTTTTGATAAGTCTGTTTAGGTTGTATTTTGCTCATTTAGCTTTTTTAAAGTAACCAGCAGGAGATGCAACATGACTTTATTTGGACTGTCATTTTTTGTCCTGGCTTTTTTTAACTTCTTTAGCGTCTATGGCAGGCCAACAGGTAAGTTCAGTTATTCCAAATATGTCAACATTTGTGTTTTTGTTCACTGGCTACATAGTTTCTTTTGCTGATAAGGAATATTTTCTCTTTAACCAATCTGTCCCATTGTGGTTCACGAATTCCCTGAAATCTGTCATCTTTAATAACAGTTTCAAGTACAGATTTTTATAAGACATACCCTCTTTGCTGTTACTAAAATATTAGATTTTTTGAAAATACATCAACAAACAAAACATTTTTTTTACAGTTTCACTCATCATACATACAAATAACAAATGTTTACATCCAATCCCACAAATTATATCATATGATATCAAAGAGACAAAGGAAGGAGAAATTAAAACCGCTTTCCATGTAATCACAGGTTAAGGGACTGTATGAAAATGATTGGGAGGTTAGGGTTTGAGTTTGGAGACTGTCCTCAAACAACAGCATCTGTCATTTGAGCAGTAGTCCAAAAATAACATTTCATAACATTCAAGTGACAAAACTGATTCTTTTATTAATTTACCCCAATGTTTAATTGTACTATCATATTGTCCCTAACTTAGCTGTGATCTGCCTATGGCCATCAGTGATATTGACTGTGCCACATACAGTACACTTGGGAATTGAATTCAAACACTGGCTTACCCAATTCTTTTCCCTTTATTCCACAAAATACATTCTACAAATGACATGCCATAGTGGGAATATTATTTGAAGTTGATCACTGACTCATTATGGCACAACAATATTTTTCCGTGTTGTTCCCTATTTCCATTTCTGTCAGGTGACCACCTGCGCAACATAGACAGCTTCATTCTAGCCGTGCAGCAGGTGGAAGACTCAAACCCTGGTCTCTCCCCCCTGGCTCTGGTCCGGGCCCTGCGGAGGACCGCTGGCCACGATAATGAGATGACTAATCATTTTTTGGGTGCCTCGTATAATCTCAGTGATGCTGAGCTGCTGGAGACAGCCATTCTCAATGCCTCATCCTTTAGCTTCTTTGACAAGGCCTTTCACCACATTGTGACAAATTATGGAGAGGAACGAGGGGTGGTTCTGGCTCCAGATGGCACCACGGTAGCCCTTACACCATTACTGCTAGGAATTGAATCAGGACTAAAAGCCAAGCTTGAGGGGACGCCAGCTGTTGGGCTCTTCCCTCTCACTTTAGGCAGGACGCTGGGCTTGTCCTTCCTTAGTCTCCAGGACTTCCCGCCATCTTATCGCTTGGGGCCTAATGGGTGCTGGGACAGCGTGGACCACCCAAAATTATTCAAGCTGTCTCGGCCTGCCACACTGGCCACTGATGCTGTTATTTATGGAGGCATGGATGGAGCTATACTGGGCATGGACCTCAGCAACCTACCTGCATCTGAAGAGCCACAGACCCTCAGTGAGATCTTAAAAGGATACTATAGTTTTGTTCTGCATGAGGCGCAGGGTCTTGATGCTGTGACCAGACATGTTAGCCCAAGGCGAAGGGAGATCTCTAGGTCCATTCTGGAGCCACTTGATCTTTACAGCCAGGTGATGGAGACACTAGCACTAGTCTGGAAGTTGGAGAAGACAGAATGGATTGCTCTGGACAATGGAGTCGGGAAGACAGTGAAGGATGGACTACAGGAATTTGTGCACAAGTACTGGGGTGAGCTATATCACGTCACATCCTATGAGTTCCCAAAGCCCATGGGGACTTTTTCAATTAATTTTTTAACCAACAGTCCAACATTTTAAGTTATACAGTCATAGAAAAAAAACTGAAATATATCCACATCAAAAAAAAAATGCAATAGGACTTTTTGATCCAAAATATGCTTAAATTAGATTATTTAAATTGTTGGTGATTTATTTGCCGATCAACTAATCAATTAATTGACTCATTGTCGCAGCTCAATGAACTATTCCTTAGGATCGTGAGGAAGAACCATGTGTACAATTGTCTTTCTCATTATTCAGGACTATATTGTACATAGTTTGTTGACTCTTGGACAACACAACCAGTGGTGGATATTTTTGTCTGATACAATACCAAACTTTGATAGTGGACAAAAATTTTCTTTTAAAATTTTTTGTTTGTTTGACATAAACACATTCCATAAAGACTTTTTTTTTTATAAGGATCTTTGGAAGAGTAACATTACAACCGGCTGAAAAGTGATGTCAGGATGCACTGAGACACCCAGGAGTACACTTATACGTAACTGCAATGAGGTCAAAGGTTAAACAACTGGAGGTCAGCAAAAACAAGATTTTCAGGTGGCATTAAGTTGCTGCTCTTAATATTATATATCAATATTCTTTAGAGAATAGAAAATTATCACTTCAACTCTACAGAGCATTTGAGCATCTTTCAGCAGGAAGCAGGCAGCTGTTATTAGCAACAAAGCTATAGGACAGACAAAAATAGCCTTTGAAGTCCAGTAGGGACCAACAGAACTACAAGAGAGAGAATATTGGATTTACATTCATTAGGTAGACATAACTACAAATGAATGCTAGTGTTGCTCCATCTCAGCTGGATGTGTAAATAAGCTGTTTGCTAACAAGTCTTAGGTGATAATATGTCAGTGTTGTGTTTACTAATCAATTAATCAGTGCAATTAATAATTAATTCATTTTTTTTCCCCATTGAAATGTGGGAAAATGTGTTTTAAGTAGTTTTACATGTATCGGCATTGGCCGATACGGGGCTGCTGCGTTCGGCAATAGTTTTCTCCTGATATTATTTACAGACTGGCGTCTACAGGCAGTTCTGTGTTTAGCAAAAGCAGCATTGGCTCCAAATAACGGCTCAAAAAAACCAGCAGCCCATATTGGTCATCGGCTGAGGCTGATGAAAACAAAATCAGTATCGGCATCGGCACAAAAAAATCCATATCCCTAAGTTTTAAGCAGTTTTAAAGTTGTCAGTTGTCAGGGCTTTCTGGTGAACAAACAATGTAATGGTGTCATTCTTTCAAAACTACTTCAAACACATCTTTGGCATTTCTAAACTGCAATTTCTTGTAACTGTATAGCAGCCAAGATATTCAGAGCTACTGATGATAGGCTCTGAAATTAACTAATATGGGTCTGGCCCTAGACTTTACTCTTGGACTTGAGTGTTGAAACTAAAAGCTTGTGGGTATGGCAGACAAATATGTATCTAATCCTCATCCTCTCTCTTCCCTTCTTCAGACTGCCCGCAAATCATCCCTCGTTGTCAGTGGGGGGCAAAACCCTATCAGACTACACCTATGCCACTGTTTTTGCCCCTCCAATTTCTCTATGTTCACCACACCTATGAGCCATCCTCGCCCTGTGTATCCTTCCCAAACTGCTCTCGCAACATGAGAGCCATGCAGCGTTTCCACCAGGTAGATCGTGGTTGGAGCGACATAGGATACAGGTAATCAATCCTTAAAGAAATAGTTTGACATCTTGTCTTGGGAAATACGCTTGATGAGAAGATTTTTACTGCTTTAGGCAGGAGGTGATTAGACTAGCTCAGCATAATAAATGTAAGCAAGGGAAAATAACAAGGGAAAATCCAAAGTTTAAAAAATCTGCCTACCAGCGCCTCTAAAGCTCATTTATTAACATCTTGTTTGTTTAACACAAACACAAATATAAAAATGTTTGTGGTTTTACGGGGGAGTTACGTGCCAATATTGGGTAGACGGATGACCTATTGTTCTTATAGTTATAGTTGTATAGTTATACATAGTTATATAATTATATATAGTTATATGGTTATATAGTTATATAGTTATAGTTACACTGTTACTCCCTCTATAGTCTACATAAATGACGTTCCACTTCCTGGATTGCTCCAGTGCCGCTGGGAATTCTGCTGGATGCCCCTCATTTAGGCTGGATGTCCGTTACCTTGGGCTTTCTTTGTGTTGGAAGTTTAAACTCCAGTAGATTTAGGAGGACTATGGTTAACTGCTCCTCAGCTCTCTGCAGGGTAAATTGAGAAAGCTAGCTGTTGAATCTGGCTTTTCTGTTGCACGATATTTTGCAGAGGCGCTTGTGATTGGTTTAAAGAAATGTCAATAAACCAGAGCAAGTTTTTCTCTCATCCTGGAAGGCTGTGTGGACTTGCCAGGCCCTTTTCCCCAACGCTGTGAAGAAAGGTCTGGCAATGCGAGACTACTCCCTCTAAAACCCCAAAGTGTGCAGTTTTGTACAGTTTGAACAAATGAAATATAACGTGTTAACTAGTGAGCTGTAGAGGTGCTGAGGAGTGATTTTTCTTTTTTACAGCCAGGCAAGCTGTTTCCCTCTGCTTTATGCCAAGCTAGTCTAATTGACCCACAATTAACGCACAGAGGCAATTAGTGCAGTTGTGTGTACAGCAGTGTCACTTAAATGGCCCTTTTGTGTCTCCATTTATCTCACATACTACATATGAAACATAAAATTACACTCCATTTTGTATTGTCTAAAAGGTGTTAATGCACCAACGCAGCCTGAACGCATTAGCCAAATTGAATAATGGGAGGATTGATATTTTGTCGGATTGCTGATTAAGTGTCAGTACTGCCTAACTCGAAAGAAACCGTATTACCCAAAGTTTTGAACTATTCTGTAGAGATAATTCATGTTAATGTTAGTGTGAGTATTACCAATACTGCGTGATTTCATGTTCTTTTGAATACAAGCACAAATAAATCTGAATATATGCACTTTGTGTTTTACAGCCACCTACATGTTTGTTAAAATTACTTACCAGTATATACATGTATATATATAATATATATTATATATATATATATATATATATATATATAATTATATATATATATATTTATACACTCACCGGCCACTTTATTAGGTACCCCATGCTAGTAACGGGTTGGACCCCCTTTTGCCTTCAGAACTGCCTCATTCTTCGTGGCATAGATTCAACAAGTGCTGGAAGCATTCCTCAGGGAGTTTGGTCCATATTGACATGATGGCATCACACAGTTGCCGCAGATTTGTCGGCTGCACATCCATGATCGAATCTCCCGTTCCACCACATCCCAAAGATGCTCTATTGGATTGAGATCTGGTGACTGTGGAGGCCATTTGAGTACAGCGAACTCATTGTCATGTTCAAGAAACCAGTCTTGATATTCCAGCTTTATGACATGGCGCATTATCCTGCTGAAAGTAGCCATCAGAAGTTGGGTAATTATGGTCATAAAGGGATGGACATGGTCAGCACAATACTCAGGTAGCTGTGGCGTTGCAAAGCTTCTCAATTGGTACCAAGGGGCCCAAAGAGTGCCAAAGAAAATATTCCCCACACCATGACACCACCACCACCGCCTGACCCGTTGATACAGGCAATGGATCCATGCTTTCATGTTGTAGACGCCAAATTCTGACCCTACCATCCGACTGTCGCAGCAGAAATCGAGATCATCAGACCAGGCAACGTTTTTCCAATCTTCATTGTCCAATTTCGATGAGCTTGTGCAAATTGTAGTCTCAGTTTCCTGTTCTTACTGAAAGGATGGCACCCGATGTGGTCTTCTGCTGCTGTAGCCCATCTGCCTCAAAGTTCGACGTACTGTGCATTCAGAGATGCTCTCTGCCCACCTTGGTTGTACGGGTGGTTATTTGAGTCACTGTTGCCCTTCTATCAGCTCAAACCAGTCTGGCAATTCTCCTCTGACCTCTGGCATCAACAAGGCATTTCCGCCCACAACTGCCGCTCACTAGATGTTTTTTTCTTTTTCGGACCATTCTCTGTAAACCTAGAGATGGTTGTGCGTGAAAATCCCAGTAGATTAGCAGTTTCTGAATACTCAGACCACCCTTCTGGCACCAACAATCAGCCACGTTCAAAGTCACTCAATCACCTTTCTTCCCCATACTGATGCTCGGTTTGACTGCAGGAGATTCTCTTGACCATGTCTACATGCCTAAATGCCTGAGTTGCCGCCATGTGATTGGCTGCTTAGAAATTAGTTTTAACGAGCATTGTTGACAGGTGTACCTAATAAAGTGGGCCAGTGATTGTAATGAGATAACCCTTACAGTATACACTGCATTATTAATCACGTGCTGTACTATCTTTGTGCCCTCAGCTTTGTAGTGGGTTCTGATGGCTACATCTATGAAGGCAGAGGTTGGAACCACCTTGGCAGACACACCAGGGGGCACAATGCCATTGGGTACGGCGTGTCAATCATTGGTAACTACACAGCCACTGCGCCGTCTCGCCACGCCTTGGACCTGCTGCGCCATGATCTTGTCAGATGTGCAGTAGACGGAGGGAGACTGGCTGCCAACTTCACTATCCACGGCCACAGACAGGTGGTGAACTACACCTCCTGCCCTGGAGACGCCTTCTATTCAGAAATAACAAGCTGGGAACACTTCAGTGAATGACAGGACCTCCGTTGCCAGTTTGAGATTTTTGAAAACATCAGTAATGAGTCTTAAGAGTATGATAACTGCCACTGCCGTGCTGTTTTTTTCTTCATTTCTGAAATAATTTCACTGTATGAAATAGATCTTGAGTTTATCCTACACTCCTGGTCAGGTAGTTTATCATTATAACGGACTGTAGAGGCCACCTTTCACGGTAAAGAATGAACTTAAATCAATGTTTATTTAAATTGTGGCTGCCTGGCCATCTTCAAATGCAGGGCATCCATAGGTTCAATACTGAGAATCAGTCAGGCTTACGTATCCTGAAAGGACCTCATTACTAAGATGTGATCAGATCCGGTTTACTTTTCCAAAATTATAAAAAAAATTGATCACAAAAAAAGATGTGATCAGATCCAGTATGCATCAAAGCTACAGAGATCATCAGGAAACCATTTTGATTTACAAAATGTTTAAGATCTGGAGTTATTCACCTTATTTGGCAGGTGTTCACAATATGAAAACTAATTTTAGTTTTATAAGGCAAAGCATATAATACATCATCAATGCATTACTGGTTTTTGATTTTCTTTGTAGTTGTTTAGCTTGTAATGATTGCTAACTGAAGAATTTGTAGGTTTTACGAACTTTTCAATTCATTAATACATGTCTGTTCCATATGTTTGTGAATGACTATCATTCCATTCCCATTCCAGTCCGTGACTTTTCCTCAGAAGTGTCTATAGTAGTTTTTCTAATTCTGTCATCATTTAAAGGTATTTTTCAACTAATCATTGAATCAATTTATCCAAAATACATTGACAGTGTTTTAACTTTTCATTTTTTAAGGATAGAATTAGTTGTTTTTATGCCAAACAATACTGTACCACCATTACTTGCTAAATCCTTAAGGCATTTTAGTTGATATTGCTATGAACTGTTGAGTAGAATCAGTGTTCATTATAGTGGTTAGGAAAGTGACATTAACCAGTGTGTCAGATAATAATACTGTCACTCAGTGAGGTGATTTGAAGACTTGCAGTGAACAAGTAGTAAACATACAATGTAAAAGCATACAACTCACTGCAAAATGGGTTAAAGTGGATGCAGGATGGTTTTGCTTGGTGGATAGTTTTGATACACGGTCTGCTGTTTCTATAATCAATAATAGGAAAGACAACAAGGTTTCAGTCAAAGGACACAGTAAATGCTGGACTAAGTAAATAGAGGCCTTGAAACTACTACTACTCAAATTTCAGTCGAGGTGCACCAAGCAAATTACATGGCGGTTTCTTCAAAGATATCTGATGGAGCGCTGGAAGATACATGAAATAGCTGCAACTCATGAGCATTTTCATTATAAATTGAATTAATTGTTTAATCTATAAAACGTCTGAGTTAAAATTACCCACAACAACCTCTTAAAAAGGTCTCCCTTTGAAGTCTCAAAATGTCATGTCAGACCAACACCCCAAAAACCAAATATAGGAAGCTGGAACTAGGGAGGTATTTTTTGCCAAAAAGAAATGACAATTTAATTAATCAAATCAAAAGATGCTGATTCAAATTCTGTCCTTTGACTACTTGATTCCAGCTCTAATGAAGGTGTGCAAGGTGCCAGATATTGGATAGTGGTCCAAGATTACTGTTATAACAACCCATTAGACCACTTACAAACCCCAGCGTTTTCGATCTTCACCCTGACCCACATTTCCTCACATGCTGACACTAAATGACCTGACCCACGCTGCTACACTCAACAGACTGTTTAAGTACACTATATTGTAGCCTAGACAAGCAGCCCTACTTTAACAGTGAGGATGCTGAGACAAGGAAGTTCTCATTAATTTTACTCATAAAATTATCCCTCAAGCCACCAATACAGACTTGTTATTTAACCCGTGTTTCAGTGGCGCATAGGTAATGCAAGACTAGCCATACGGTGAATTATAATTTCTTTGGCATTAGCGCCATCTGTAGGTTACCGGGGGTTAGTGTTTCACGACCACCCTGTTATGTATGTGTCTTGTAAATAATTATTAGCACATTCATAAAAATAGTAAAATACAAGCCTACTTTGCAAGGAGACAACAAACTCCTATAGCACAGATGCAGGAGGAGGGAATATTCTGGACGGCAGCTCAGTCATGCCAGTAGTAAACTGAAACATACAAAGAAACAATTACTTTAAAGAAACTACAGGTTGAAGAAAATCCTATAAAAGTAACGCATATGCAACACAGTTCACGCAGAAGGATAACATTTAGCCGAAACATTAACTGCTACAACATTTGCAAAAAATGTCAGAGGGATTGGTTTGGGGGTGAATCCGGAGTCCGGAAGGACATTACCGTTATGTTTTTCTATTCACGGAACTGACTCAATCGGTTGGATACGCCAGCCTCTGGTCAGTGCACAGCCCAGCCTCTCCTACTCCAGCTGAACTCCACCATTGAGGTGTGCTGCCGTGCGTCTTGTCCTCTGAGTGATAGAGATGCCTCCAAAGACAGTTACAAGAGCTTTGCTCAACATGCTGGAGGACCTAAATGACACACAGTTAAATTATTTCATCTCTGCCATCTTGGACCGCAGGGAAGAGCCGCGGGTCAGAAGGGCATTTCTGGTAGGCAAAACTTGTCAAGAAATCGCAGATGTCCTGGTTTCGACTTATACCGAGTCCGGAGCTAAAGACGTGGCGCTGGAGACGTTGGGGGTGATTAACTGCAACGCGCAAAGACAGAGCTTCGGTGAGTTTAACATGCAGTCACAGATTCACTGGTTTTTGGGGTTTTATTCACACATGGGGACATGTCCGCTGTGCTTTTTTGAATAGACAGCACAAGATATATTTATTCTAAAACATTTGTAACTCTGCGTCTGGAGGTATGGAAGTGTAAGTGGTGTGTAGCCTATTTTATAAATTGTAGCAAATTAAGGACGTGTCGTTGTGCAGTGCAAGATCATGGGACTAGGTAACGGTTCCTGTCCTAGTTTAAGTGTGTAAATGATGTTCTGTTAGTGTTTTTGTTCTATTTCGTATAGGCTTCGCCCTCTAAGGGCTACGCTATTGGGTTTATCCCTTCGCGCATGCGCAGTCGTGAAGATTTTCTTTCCCGCCCTAGCGTCCAGCTCGGGCCTCAACTACGTCCGCATTTACTGCATATATACAGAGCGGACCCGTTGTTCGACTCCCACTTTTTCTTCAACTTCGCAGTATGAAGTCAAGCTCAAGACCTTCCGCCGGTGCCCGTGTCTGCCCCTCCTGCCGGACCGGCTACATCCTTCCGCCGGACCTCCACCCCCGTTGCGAGGCCTGCCTGGGTGCCTCCACCGCTAAGGCTCTCTTCGCCGACCTGCCGGAGATCATAAGGAGGGCGGCGGAGCTTAGAGGCATAGCGCTCCCGGCGGAGCTGCCAGCCCCCGCTCGCGGCCTTTTGAGCGGTGATGTTTATGCCCAGGAGCCGCCCTCTTCACGGGCCCCACTCTGGCCGCGCTTCGCGGAGCTTCGGCCATTTGTGGAGGAGGCTTTCTCCCAGCCGGGGAAACTGAAGGCTCCCGTCTCTCGCTATGCCCCGTTTACTCGGGTTCAGGGCGATACGGACGCAGGTTTTCCTTCAGTCCCTCCCCTGGAGGGGAGCCTGGCGTCCATTTTGCTTCCAAAAGCTACTTTCTTCGGCCACCGGAAGCCCACGCCTCCCTCTCCCCAGGATCAAGTGTGCGCTCAAGTCACTGACCGGGCCCACCAATGTGCCGCCCAGGGGCTGGCGGCACAAAACAACATCGCCTTACTGGCCTCCGCCGTCTCCGCGATGGCCACTACTCCCGCGCCTCCCCTCGGAGCTTGCCACGGAGATTGGGTGCTATGACCGCCATCCTTACCCTGACCACGGCGTCCACGTGGCGCTGTCCAGGTGATGGCTTGGCAGACTGTGGCCCAGCGAAACATCTGGCTCCACATGTCTCAGCTGCCAGCGGACATTAGACCGAGCTTCTGACGGTCCCATGCCCCCGATGGACTATTTGGGCCGCGCCTACAGACTGCCACGTCTCATCTCCATCAAGCGCGAGGACCCAGACGGCTTCGGAGGCTCGGCTCGTGGAGGCTCCTCCTCAACAGCACCACCGTCGCCATGACAACCGTCACAAGCGGAAGCGCCCCGCAGCATCGGCTGCGGCTGCGTCTTCCCAAGCTTCGGCGTCGGGGCCCCCACCCGGTCCCCCTCCGCAGCGACAGACGATGCCACACGGCCGTCAACCTGCACGAGGCCGGAGGACCATGAGAGCGGCCCCCACCTGGTCCAACCCGCCTCCCGAGCCACCCAGCAAGCAGCAGCGGCGGTGGCAATGACGGGACGTGGGGATCGACTGTCCCTCTTCAGCTGAGAGTTGGAAACACAACGGCCCTTTTAAGGGCCACTCCCTCACATCTAAAGAGCTGTTTCCCCTCAGCCGAACAGTCCCTGTTTGCTCTAAACAGGGCACTGTTATGACAGTTGTTCCCCACACAAGCACACACCAGGCCGTCGCCGCGAGCGGGGCGCCACGGCTCCCCGCTGCGCAGGCAGCGGAATGAGCGTCCTCCACGGGGACGACACGCTTGTCCACCCACCTCCCCACGGCGATGCCGGCGGGGCGGTCGGTTTAACCCAGTGACCGCTCCCGCCCCAACGGCGGCGACCGGCCACTGCCCTTTCGAAAAAGCCCTACATGGGCGGGCGCGACGCGATCACTCGTCTCCGCCCGGGCGGGATGGCTCTGCGCTCCCTGCTTCCATGTCGGTGAACAACACTCAGACATGTGCTCCCACTGTCAGATGGCAGCGCGGCATGGATTGGCTTGACACACATGGACTCGTGGATGTCAAAGCTGATAACACGGGGTTACACACTCCAGTTCGCCTCCCCCCGCCCCCTTTCGCGGGTGTGTTGGAGACGACTGTCATCCCTGGCAGAGTCAACGCAATGACGTCAGAGTTAAAGGGTTGCTGGCGCGGAGCTATTTCCCGCGTCCCTCCAGGGGAGGAAAACGAGGTTTTTACTCTCGCTATTCCTCACCCCGAAAAGTCAGGAGGACTGCGTCCCATCCTCGACCTGTCGAAATTCAACCGGTATGTCATGGAGCGCCCCTTCCACATGCTCACCATCAGGCACGTGTTGGAATGTGTGCGCCCCAACGATGGTTTACATCCGTGGATCTGAAAGACGCTTACTTTCACATCCAAATCATTCCCAGGCACAGGAATTCCTGCGCTTCTCCTTCAAGGGGCCCGTTCCAGTTCAACCGGCTGCCATTCGATACTCACTAGCCCCCCGCACTTTTCCAAGTGCATGGAAACGGCGCTCCAGCCTCTACGGAGAGGGGCATCAGAGTCCCTCTTTTACTGGTACGATCTGCTCATTCTAGCCCCCTCTCGGGACGGGGCGGCGCTGCACACTATGGAGGTTCTGCAGCACCTACAAACGCTGGTTTTTTGCCATAAATTGGAAGAAGAGCGCCCTCGTCCCCGCACAATCGTAGTTTATGGGCGTAGACATGAGCTCGTCAGCTGAGAGCCAGGCTGTCAGCACCGAGGCAGGAAGCCCTGACTTCTCTGTTTCCCGCTTCAGGCCGCGCGCGACAGTGTCAGCGCTGTCAGTTATGCGGCTCTTGGCCAGGTGTCCGCGCACACACGGTGGTTCCCCCTGGTCTCCTCCACATGAGGAAAGTCCAGAGGTGGTTTCACCGCCAGCGGCTCGATCCCATTCGCCACAAATGGCGAATGCTGTCCATCCCTCATTCCTCCAATCAGACCTGGCATACTGGGAGTCCCCAAACCCTGTCTTCCGGGGTTCCCCGGGCAGAGTGACGTCATATGTGACGGTGTACACAGACGCTCCCTCACTGGCTGGGGGGGAATGTGCGAGTCACAGGTGGTGGGAGGGGCCTGGCCTCCTCCCCCTCTCCCTACATAAACTGCCTGGAGCTGTCCACGGTGTTGAAGGTGTTGAACACTTTACACCAGTGGTGACGGGGGGCATGTTGTAGTAAGACGGACAACATCACGCGGCGGCATTCATAAACCGCCAGGGCGGCATACCTCAGCCCGCTGTTAGAAAAGCCAGACGCCTCCTGCTGTGGGCGCACAGCCACCTGCTGTCTCTCAAAGCAGTATATATCCCGGGATTTTGAACCGGCAGCCGACTGATGCGAGGGGGGGGCCCTCCCACAACGAGTGGAGATTGACCCCACTATCGTTCAAACGTTATGGAGCAGGTTCGGGGAAGCGGAGGTGGATCTGTTCGCTTCACGAGAGAACACACAGTGCACACTGTGGTTCTCCTTGACCGCGCGGAAACCCTCCCCTCGGCGTAGACGCCTTCTCCCACAAACCCTGGCCCAAAACCCTCCTATATGCTTTTCCCCCGGTCCCCCTGATCCCTCGCCTCCTGGAGCGCGTCCAGGAGGAGGATCTGTTAATTGTTCTGGTGGCACCGGAGCGCACGAGCGCGTCCTGGTTCCCAACCCTCGTTCAGCTGCTGGTGGCTCCCCCCTGGCAGATTCCGTGGCGGAGAGACGCACTATCGCAGCTGAACGGTGCGATCTGTCATCCCCCAGTGATAAATCAGAGGCTGTGGGGCTGGTTGCTGAGCGGGAACGCTTACAGAGATTAGGCTTGCCCCCCGCCGTGGTACGCACTATCCAGGGCTCCAGAGCCCCCTCTACCATAGCAGGCTACGCAGGGCGCTGGTCTGCCTTCCAGCGCTGGTGCACAGAGAGGGACGCAGACCCCACATCGTGTCCCCTACCTCTCGTGCTGACGTACCTACAAACTCTGGTGGATAATGATTTGGCTCCATCTACAGTCAAAGCATACGCAGCAGCCATCTCATCCTGTCACGAAGGTTTCGGTGAGAGGACAGTTTTTGCGCATCCCCTGGTGAAGCGTTTCCTGAAGGGTTAGGCGTCAAAAACCGCGCTGTTCGCCCCTCGCCCCCCAATGGACCTAGCTCTGGTGCTCCGCTCTGGGGAAGCCCCCCTTTGAGCCCTTGACACAGGCTTCGCTCAGAATGCTGTCGCTTAAGACAGCACTCTCCTTGCCCTAACGTCGCCAAAAGAGTGAGTGATTAGTGCACTGTCAGTTTCTCCGTCCTGCCTCTCCATTAGAGGGGACGGGAGCGCAGCCCCTTACAGCCAAATCCCTCCTTCACACCGAAGACTTTAACTAGTTCTTTTTGTCAAGGGTGTTTCCCTCGAGGGTTTTTTCCCCCCACTCACGCTAACTGCGGAGGAGGCTTCCCACCGTTGTGTCCGGTGCGCCTCTGTCACAATCATTTTCCACGGCAAATATCAGGAAACTCAGCAGCTGTTTGTGCTTATAGAGAACACTCCAAGGATCACCCTCCAAAACAGCGTCTGTCTCACTGCTGTGCGAGGCTTAACCCAGCTTATCTCGGAAGGGTAGAGCCCCCCCAAGACATTCGGGGTCACTCTACGAGGGCTCTGTCGGCGTCTGCGGCTCTATTAAAGGCATGGCAGTACCGACATTTGCCGGCAGCCTCCTGGGCTTCCCCGTGCCCCTTCATCCGCTTTTATCTGCGAGATATGTATGAATCTTCCATGTCTCATGCGGTTTTGTCCACAGTCGTGACGCGTAATGCCGCGCTGAATGTGCAAAAAAAAAAAAAAAAAAAAAAAAAAGCGGATCCTTGATTGTTCCAATCTCCTTCCACCTAGTGCTGAATGACCCTGCTCTGCTGTCTCACCCTCGTACCTGGGGTATTTCTTGTGAGACATACATTGTTATCTCATACATTGTCATAATCATGTTGCACGCACGAGGGATCATTTCCTCCGTTGCATGCGCGACAGGATCAATCACGCTTAACCCCCTTAATCATTGTACTACTGCATCATATTGCGGGCCACATGAACCTTTCCGGCCACGCCATTGGCAGGGCAGGCTTTGTCAGAAGAATGACTCTGACAGCCTCTGTACATTGTTGCTGGGGCAATGTGGTGTATGTTCGGCTGTGGACCTTGTGCCGCAGGTGGCATTGAACTCACATCTTCGCCCTAACCCAATACGTAGCCCTTAGAGGGCGAAGCCTATACGAAAGAACGTTAGTTACTTTGGTAACTCCAGATTCTATTAGTATAGGCGTAGCCCTCTAAGGTCCGGGCCACCTGCTCTCTAGAACATTAGTTAAAGAAAAGCTGATGTTTTGGAGTCGAACAAGGGTCCGCTCTGTATTATTCAGTAAATGCGGACGTAGTTGAGGCCCGACTGGACGCTAGGGCGGGAAAGAAAATCTTCACGCCTGCGCATGCGCGAGGGTAACCCAATAGCCTATACTAATAGAATCTGGAGTTACCAAAGTAACTAACGTTATCCATTGTTACCTAGTTTTTAGTCTGTTCATGTTTATTTATATTTGTTGGGTTACCATGACTGATACTGCGGTAGATTGATGATGTTTGTGTATCAGTTTATTTTTAGGTAAACATACTTAAAACGCTTTTTACTGTACATTGAGAATACTGTTGCGCACTAGTGGACATGTCCACATAGTGCGCAACAGTATTCTCCACTATATAGAAATGGGAAACTAAAAAAATTTAACAGAAGAATCCTTCACGTATTTGTATTTGTGTTGGGTTGAGGAGCCGGTGAGTTGGCAGTTAGTGCAAATGTAAGCAAAAACCAAGCAAAAAGTGAAAGTTATAGCATGTGGTTTGTTCCGCACTGTTTCGGAAGAGTCCGCATAATGACAAACACTTTTTGCTGTTTACTTTTTTTGTTACGCCCATCCATTTCATGAACGTTACAACAAACAAACAACAAAATTATATTTAAAAAAAACATTGTAGTGTTTTGTTCTACCTCAGGTATGGGTAACTGAAAAACTGAAGCCCTTTAGGGGATTTGTTCCTGTACTGACTGTGTCACCCAAATGATGCTCATAACAATATCAATACAGCCTTCCAGTTTCAGTGCTACATTTTGTCTTTGTATATTTTCAGCCAAGGACACAGAACTGCTGACATCTGTTTCCAGTAAGTGATTGAATTTGGATGATTCAGTCGACTTTAGGTCCTAATGATGTGTGATCATGTTGATGTACAAATGTGTTGATAAAATATAATCTAATAAACATTTGTAGATTATGGCGACATCATGATTGTGGAAACTACTGGTGCTTCAACGCAAACAGCTCAGCAGGACAAGCTGAAATACTCAGGTAAATTGATTTATTGTTTATACATCTATAGTATAGGCCTATATATAGATGATACAGTGTAACTATATCAATAGAGTGACAAGCCTGAGGCCGTATTCCTATTCTCTCCATAAATACTTTTAAAAGGTATAAAGGCATCATACGCCATGGCAGAGACTGATCTGTTAGAAATGAACAACTACAAATCCATCATCCAAAACGTGGCTCGTCAGAAAGGACTTGATCCAGCGCTCATTGCTGCCATCATCTCCAGATCATGCAGGGCTGGAAAGACACTGAGAGCAGGCAGGGGGTGCTTTGACACCTAAGGGCTGATGCAGGTAATGATAAAACTGCTTAAATCATGCTCTCAGTACTGTCACATATTACAATGCAATAGCAGCTGTGTTTTTTTAAAGATTATTTTTTGGGGCATTTTAGAGAGAGAGGGGGACATGACATGCAGCAAAGGGCCACAGGCCGGAGTCTAACCTGGGCCCACTGCATCGCGGAGTGAACCTCTATATAGATAGATGGCTAGATAGATAGATAGATATTTATTGATCCCGAAAAACGGGAAATTACAGTTTTTTACAGAAGTTACAGCAGCACACAAAATATACA
>NC_045734.1:18241393-18243563 GCF_008692095.1 Etheostoma spectabile | reverse complement strand
ATACATGAAATAATAATAATAATAAAAACAAAATATAAGAATAAAATATATGAATATAAGAACAAATATTTAAATATATACAAGATGGGAAAAACAAAATGTGCAACTGTTTAAGTATGCTAAAATGTAAATGAACCAATCGTGCCGGTTGCCCTATATATATATATATATATATATATATATATATATGGATGCCTGCTCTACTAACTGAGCTATCTGGGCATCCAATAGCAGCTGTGTTCATCTGAACTTTATTTACTAATATTTCTATAGATTGATGTTAATCCAAAGGGAGGTGGACACATCGCAAGAGGCCGATGGGACAGTGAGGAACACCTCTGCCAAGCCACCGACATTCTGATTCATTTCATATTACGCATAAAGCATGCATTCCCTGACTGGAGCAAGGAGCAGCAGCTGAAAGGTTTGTTTCACTGAATTAGTGGACTTTATTAAAAACTGCGTTGACACTTTGTTTTGCTTTGTTCTCATTTGAATTTGTCTCTGCAGGAGGGATAGCAGCCTACAATGCAGGGGATGGGAAAATCCACTCCTATGAAGAGGTGGATGCCAAAACCGCAGGTGGAGACTACTCCAATGATGTTGTTGCCAGAGCTCAGTGGTACAGAAACTATGGTGGCTTTTAAAACCTGAGGCTGTCCACACACTCTTGAACATCATGTATGAAACCATGTTTGTAATAAGGGCAATAAGGAAAATCATAAACATTTAGTGATTCTTTAAATCCTTATAAATTGTATTTTTCTCCTATAACTCATCGGAAGCATCTTAAACTGTTAAATAAACTATGTACTGTATATGCTTTACAACACACTTCAATTAATCATATACATAAGTATGAAATCTTATCAGAATTACTGGAAGTAGCAGTGTCATGCGATGCAGGGAATAGTGGACCCAAATACAGAGACAGACGGGGAATATTGAATTTGAGGATTTAATAGACAATCATAAAGTTCATATCAACAATAAGGAGTCCTAAATGCAACAGGCAAAACTAAGACCAAAATGAAGAAGAAGCAAAAAACAGGATATCAAAAATGGTAAGAGAAGACAGGATAGACTCCACACACAACTACCAAAATGAAACAAGAAAAGGAAACATACAAAACCATAACAAGCAAACCACAAAAACGCATTTGACATGGAGTATATGTCATTTAAGGTGAAGAAAGAGTTTAACATGAGGTTGTTTCTACTGTTCTTACTTCCTCTTACAATAGTCAAACTGTAGTAAAAAAAACTCACTGTACTCAGAAACCCTCAGGGTAGGCAACACATTCTCTGTACTCCAAAGGAAAATTGACATACAATTTCATTACAGGATTTATAGACATATGATAATACAGTGAGCTCGACAAACCGTATGTGTGCGCGCATTAACAACAGTTACATTAACCATTTCACCTGATTTACAACCTGCCTCGCCTGCTGACTGAGCAAACTATTCATTCGCTTGTTATTGTCAGTGAGGCCCATTTCTTGTAAAGCAGCTGCTGTCGCCTGATTTCCTCCCCTTTCTACTGGCCAAGCACTAATGCCTGCTTACGTATGTCCTCGAGCTGCAGGCGAGAGATAGAATAGCAGACCTGAGAAGGAAGTCATAGCGAAAATGAAAGTAAACACACCGGCATAAATATGGCCATGTTTGCACCAAAGAGACAGATGAAGACCGTGTTACAGCTCTTGCAGTCCTGTTCCAAAGATAACATCAGAAGAGGAAACAGGAAAAATGGGTTTGTTCTTGTGTTAGTTTACTGTTTCCAACTTTCAGCGTTCCATTGTTAGGATCACTCTTTTATTCTTCTTATTGTTATTATTATCTGTAGCCTGCTTTTGTAGCTATTTTACGTTACTTGCTACAGTCCTACAGATACGCACGTTATTGTGGCTCTTGTAAATATGGATAGTTTGTAACTGTAAACTCCCTGTAAGTCCTCATACTTTGTGGGCCATATTCATACTATGGGTAATGTGCTAATGTCTATGTTTTATGTAAAGCACTTTGAGGTGCGTGTTGATGAAATAAGCTTGGCTATATAAATAAAGCTGCCTTACCTTGCCAAATGTTGCGGGTGTGTTGATGACGACTAATCTAATTAACTGAACATTACCAGATTATGGAGACATCATGAGGGTTGAAACTACT
>NC_045734.1:18210943-18241383 GCF_008692095.1 Etheostoma spectabile | reverse complement strand
GGCAAACAGCTCAGCAGGACAAGCTGGGATACTCAGGTAATCAATGGTAGAGAAACACAGGAGCTAAATGTAATCAACATTTGTATAAATGGTAATCATGTAGCCTTCATCTACTCATCTCTGTGTGTACCTACAGTGGTTCTATATCCATGGATTGACAGTGAAGGGCATGCTTTTGTTGCACTAAGGCCGTATTCATATTCTCTGTTTAACTTATCTCTAAAGGTGTGAATGCATCACACACCATGGCAAGTACTGATACAGGCAGAATGCAAAGGTACAGATCTAAAATCAACACGGTGGGAGGTATATATGGAATCGATCCAGCTCTCATTGCTGCCATCATCTCCAGAGAATCCAGGGCTGGAAATACACTAGATAATGGCTGGGGAGACTTTCACAACGCCTGGGGACTGATGCAGGTTGCAATACATACTACAGTTTTACTCACATCCTCTTATTAGAGCCTTCCAATAATATGATAACAGAAGTGTTCATCCAATTTAATTTCCATTTCTGTAGGTCGATGTCAATCCAAATGGAGGTGGACACATTGCACGGGGCGCGTGGGACAGCGAGGAACATCTCTGCCAAGCCACTGAGATCTTGGTTTATTTTATCGGCCGCATCCGCCACAAATTCCCGCACTGGAGCACGGAGCAGCAGCTGAAAGGTTTGTGTAACTAAATCAGTAGACCTGCACATTCACCAATTGTCTTCACACTTTTTCTAATTTGTGTTTGTCTCTGCAGGAGGGATAGCCGCCTACAACATGGGGGATGGAAGCATTGATTCCTATGATAACGTGGATGGCTGCACAACAGGTGGAGACTACTCCAATGATGTTGTTGCCAGAGCTCAGTGGTACAGAAACTATGGAGGCTTTTAAACCCCTAAGAATCCACAACAGAAATCTTTGAAAAAGCATATAGGAAAACTTTTTAATGTGTGCTATGCCAATACACATACATACAATAATATAATATACTAAAGAAACACAATTTAAAGTAAAAACCACAAAGAGCCTTTTTATTTATTGGGCTCATTGTAAACTCTGGCTGGGACCATTTACAGAAATGTAAGGAGGAAAGTCATTTTCACTGTAGTCTAATGCACCCAACTGCATTGCTTTTGAGGCAGCTTCTTTATTAAATAATTTACTCAATACCGATGCTGATCCACGTGAATTCTTCTTGTTTTAACTGCTTTCAAAGCGATATATATCATGAAGTCATGCAGTGTCCTCAGTCTTTGTCAACACATACATTTCTATAATATTACATCCTGTGTTCTGTAGAGGGAATTGAAAGTTCAGTGGCACATAAAGTTTGGAGTTCTACCCTCACATGATCACAGATCTGCAGAGAATGTAGGCATGTGGGAAAAAGAACATTTCTCTTAAAAACGTTAGTAATGCAAATATTTTGTAAGGAACCATGTGATGGCATCTCTCACTTCAATTCAACAACTTTAATAATCCCACAAGGGGAAATTAACTGTTCTTCCTGTAAACATGATGTTAACAAATAATAGTGGACTTCTTCTATATAAATATAAAAAACTGTATTTTACATACTGGGAAAAAGTAGTCAACCACACTCAGTAGCTTTCTGTCCTGAATATGTTTCCGCTGGTTAAAAACAAACTAAAAAAGAAAAGGCTACAATGTTGACTTGGCGGTGTCAGAGTCAGCGGTAGGTGCAGTGGTGGTCCTGGTGCTGCCTAAGGTCCACTTTGTGCTGGAAGCCGTAGAGGCAGCGAGGACAGCGGTAGGGCCGGTCGTCCCCGTGTTTACGGCTGTGGGTGAGGAGGTTGGAGCTCTGGCTGAAGGCCTTCCCACATATCTGACACACATGGGGCTTCTCGCCTGGCACACAAACATAGCACACAAAGTCAGATTCTGACAAGATTATTGAATATATTGCCTTATTTAATAAGTTACATTATGCATACAGCACTAAATAGCTTGTATAGCCAAATATATTTTACACTGACATAAGGACATTTAAGAGATCAATGGATATTTTGCTTAAATATAATAAATTATGAAGTTACAGCCAGCTGCTGGTTAGCTTAGCTTAGCATAAAGACTGATCAGGCTATGTTCCTTGTGTAGCAGTAGTAGCAGTATGTTCCATGTGTACAACAGTAGTAATAGTATGTTCCTTGTGTACAGCAGTAGTAGCAGTATGTTCCATGTGTACAACAGTAGTAGTAGTATGTACCTGTGTACAGCAGTAGTAGCAGTATGTTTCTTGTGTACAGCAGTAGTAGCAGTATGTTCCCTGTGTACAGCAGTAGTAGCAGTATGTACCTGTGTACAGCAGTAGTAGCAGTATGTTTCTTGTGTACAGCAGTAGTAGCAGTATGTTCCCTGTGTACAGCAGTAGTGGTAGTAAAGACTGATCAGGGAAACGGCTAGCCTGGCTTTGTCCAAAGGTAACACAATCAAGCTCCTCTGACAGCACCTCTTTTATACATAACACTTTGTTTTCAGATTAAATGAACAAGATTTAATTTCAAGCAAACTGATGCTTTTGCAGGACACACACACACACACACACACACACACACACACACACACACACACACACACACACACACACACACACACACATATAGATAGAAGTGGTGTTCCCATTTTCATTTGGCAGTGATAATGATTAAACCTTTTTCAAACACGGAAGTGGAATGAAATAACTGATTTCAGGGAAAAGGATTTAATGTACTATGTGCACATGAACAGTGTTGCTGACTATCGCCACAAATATATTTTGCACAGGTAGGAGTAAAGGGACTGTTATTGTGACAAAATACAGTATAAATGCTTGTCAAAACGATAAACATTTGGGTCGCAGATAATACTGTAAATTTGAGTTTACATGCAAGGATGGGATATCCATAAGTGTTATCAATTAGCATAAAGATGTATTACAAAGTGAAACAGCAGTTCAGTTTAAGAATTTCATATAAATGAGGTCAGCATATTAGAAACCGCCAAAGGGGAAACCCACCGGTGTGTATGAAGGTGTGTTTTTTCATGTCAGACTTCTGGTGGAACCGTTTGCCACAGTACTGGCAGGGGTAGGGCCGGGTGTCTGAATGTATGAGCAGATGAGTAGTGAGGGTGGAGGAGCGCTTGAAAACTTTTCCACACACTGTACAGCCAAATGTCCTCTCCTAAAACAACAGGCACTGTGGTTATGGATACAGGAACCTCACATGTGCATGACATTTATTGTTTTAGTGTGAGATAGTAAGATAATTCCATATAAGAAGAAATGTGATGCTGACCTTGCCCCTGCACGATGACCGCTCAACATCGGTCCTGCTGGACTTGTTATGTGCTGGTGCTCTGCTTCCGTGACTCTTGCATATGTGAGTCTTCAAACTTGACAAATATGAAAATACCTGCAAAGACAAGATGAACATCATTTTAACATGTTAAAATAACTTTAGACTTCAGGAGAGCAGAATTGGGAAACTACCTCTAGAAATAGCATGGAAAACCTTGAATAAAACAGAAGATGTGAAAACGTAAACTGGAAGAAAGGCCATACTTTGCTACAGAGTGGACACTCTTGCCTCGGAGCACTGATCTTCAAGCAGCCACTGCTCCTGGTCTCCCTCAGGATGTGAGGGTGCTGAGTCAAATCTCCCAGTCCCAGAGACAGTTTGTCTAGATATTCTGAGCTCACACGAGGTCTGGACCATAAAGCTGGTGTGGGAGGCCGAGACTCGTCTTTCTCCACAGGGCTTAAATTATTTGAGTTGACAGGACTGCAGGGCCCAGCAGATCTACAGTCTGAGTACAAAGACAGACAGGTAAGTTGACTGACGGCAATTTATGCAACCTTCTGAAACCTTCTGAAACCTCGGATTCATTATACACCTTTGAATATTTCAATAGCATACGTATGATGAACAGAATTATTTGAGTAATAGCTCAGAAAAGTGTCACACAACAAATAAAAATAAACACAAAAATAAATACATTGTGTCCCGTCCTTTACTTTGAATCCGTCCCTGCTGCTTACTAGAAAGTATTTTTTTCTTTTAAATGATCTAGGAAGCGTTTTGTGTATTTGTTGTCTCTGTGAAACAATGCTTGTGATAAAGGCTTGCCCAAAAGAAAAAAAATATGAATTAACTTTGTCTCCCACCATAAGATTTGGGACTGAATGGCTGAAGGTGATCATTTCCATTACAGTGGGAGTCAGCAGGAAGGTCCTGTTGCAGTAATGCGGTGGGTACTGCATCATTATCTGGTGTTTTTGATGTGGAGTACTCCATGGATGCATCCCATGACCCCGTCTTCTTTCCTAGGTGGTGCAGCCCTCCTCGCTTCACCAAGAAAGAACGAGGCATCACTCAAAATGGAGGAAGATCTGCTCTACACCCAAAATCAAAGTTATCTAGAAGGGGTTCAAAAATAAAATGTATTATTGATTGAATTCAATTTGGCACATCCTGCGCTGTTCCACAGACCAGATAAATCATTCACCTTTTCCTTTTCTAAATGATATTGGTTACATATTTGCATGTATTAAGGAAACTAAACCAAAATAGTATACTCTATGGCAGTAGTTCCTATGTAGTGTACCACCTGACCCTAACACTAAAATGATGAACCCAAAGTGTTACACGTGATATTTGTACTGCCCAAAAGAGGGCAGCAGAACTGTACATTCAATAGTTTGTTTTCCTGCTTGAATTAGTGTAAGTACTGCATTAACATATGATATTGTTTTGTTCATACCATTAACGATTTTAGACACTTTTTAGGGGGGCTCAAAGTAAAAAATATATTTTCATTTTTTAAATCAATTTTAGTGCTTCAACTTAGAGTTTGCAAACTTGTCTGTTAGTAACAGAGGACAAACAGTTATAGGTTCCAAAGGCTGTCGCTGAGGCTATGGACCTGTAACCCAGTAGTAGTAGTAGTATGTTCCCTGTGTACAGCAGTAGTGGTAGTAGGCTATGTTCCTTGTGAACAGCAGTAGTAGCAGTATGTTCCCTGTGTACAGCAGTAGTAATGGTATGTTCCTTGTGTACAACAGTAGTAGTAGTAGGCTATGTTCCCTGTGTACAGCAGTAGTAGCAGTATGTTCCTTGTGTACAGCAGTAGTAGTATATGCTATGTTCCCTGTGTACAGCAGTAGTAGTAGTAGGCTATGTTCCCTGTGTACAGCAGTAGTAGCAGTATGTTCCTTGTGTACAGCAGTAGTAGTAGTATGCTATGTTCCTTGTGTACAGCAGTAGTAGTAGTAGGCTATGTTCCCTGTGTAGAGCAGTAGTGGTAGTAGGCCATGTTCCATGTGAGCAGCAGTAGTAACAGTATGTTCCATGTGTACAGCAGTACTAATAGTATGTTCCTTGTGTACAGCAGTAGTAGTAGTAGGCTGTTTCCTGTGTACAGCAGTAGTAATAGTATGTTCCTTGTGTACAGCAGTAGTAATAGTATGTTCCCTGTGTACAGCAGTAGTGGTAGTAGGCTATGTTCCTTGTGTGCAGCAGTAGTAATAGTATGTTCCTTGTGGACAGCAGTAGTGGTAGTAGGCTATGTTCCCTGTGTATAGCAGTAGTACTAGTATGTTCCCTGTGTACAGCAGCAGCAATCTAGTCAAGGAAAAGGTTAACAGAAACGTTTTGGCCAATCGTTTGTGGTTTGGCTGAGTCTTGGTCTATCCTGTCAGAGAGAGAGTAGGAGTGTGGTTGTGAAGTTTAAAGTTGGTAGTCCCCAGAAAAGAAGTTGGTAATTTCATGGCGCAGATTATGACCCAAATTGAAACGTAGGCAACTAAAATTGTTGAATGTTGTGTCAAATTGGTCATAATTAACGTGACTTATTAGTATCAGGTTTAGTTCCATCACAGGGGGTTACCACTTTTGCAAGGCTCAGCCCCCCTAAAGGTCTGATCCTAGAATTGCCCCTGGTTTATACTGTTGAGTAGACAAAGAATGGGATCATCAGAAAGGACAAAGTGTTTGGTGTTGACAACATGTAGATTATAATGCAACAATATGTTATAGCGGGTTAGTTGTTCCAGATGATGCATTGTTTTTGTTTTGTTTTTGGCCATCAATCTTGACATGTAGCTATAGATAGGCCTATATTGAAAAGTAAAAAAGTAAAATAAATATACCATAAAATATGTGATTTGCTTAAGTATCAGGCCTTTTATTAAGTGACAGAGAAGTTAGCCTTCTTGTTTTAACTATTGTTTCTGCTTTATTCTTGTTGCTGCCTTTGCTAGCTTTGCACATCTGGATTTTGGCAGCTTTTCCCCTTACAGACCTGTTCAAGCTCTCAGACTGGATGTTAAACTGTGATATCACACAGAGGTGCTCAATAAGTTTTATTTTTATGGACCTATCTGTGTTTTATGGACCAGATGCTGTTTAGTTAACAGTGGCTTACTTGACACTGCAGAGATGTTTAGTGTGGAGCTGCTACATTCACACTGTAGGTGAAAGTGTGCCAATTCTGATTAAAACTAACATTTAGACTTGAATTCAAACCTAGTATGCGACACTTGTGACACAAACAGTCACATCAGAACTGCAAATATATCACTTAACTAACTGCAACACATTTCATGACTCAGTGATAACACTCGAGCAATGGTAAAGCTGCAGTGGAGGATTTCAGTGAAGGACACAGAGGTGTTAAAAGCAAAAAAACATGCTACATGTCTATTTTAAAAACAAAAACAAATGTAAACTGATAGATTAAGAATGATAGAACAAGCTGCTGTAAATTATCTTCTATCTTCACTTAGTAGATAACCGTAAAGCATCACTCCGTGAGAGGACAGACCTCTCACTTTTACAAAACAATGATGAACAGTTGCCCGGTCTCCTTAGAAAATAAAAGACTTTTGTGAACATAAATGACGAGATTACTACAGAGGATTGGCAAGACATCTGCTCAAATGCTCAAACACAATCAATAAAGGATTGATTATGAAGTTGTATATTACACCGACTGTGTTAAGATAAGATAAGATAATACTTTATTTATCCCACAGCGGGGAAATTCCTTAGTTACAGTAGCATTCTCAACAATAACAGCAAAAACAAACAAACAAGTAAGCACACAAAAAAAAACAAGCGAACAGTAGAGAATGAGCAGAAGGTAGACTGAAGTAAAGTGGCGTCAAATAAAGGTTTTGCAAAGTAAAGTGTGGTTGCCATAGTACAAAAAACAATATTGCAGTGTAAGTAAGTGACTTTAAAATTAAATTGAATATGTAATTAAAGTTATAAAGCAAAAGTAGGTAACCATAATATAAGTTATATTCACCAGTGACCATGAATAATATGGAAAAATTAAGTACTTGTTATCGAAAAAATAATACCTTTGTATAAAATGTGGAACACAGAAAGGCATATGACTTTTATGTAACATGCACAAGGTTATGTGCAGTGGTGAAAGAAGAACTCTATTTATGGTATAGGTATATATGGTAACTATATATGGTATAGGTACCAATAAAGCAATCTAAAAAACTCTTGCATTCAACATTCTACATTAAATAAAGTAGCTAAATATACTTAAAAGTATCATGGAAGCACTTGTTCTGCAGAAAATCTGTGCCTGTGAATTATGTATTTAGGGCCCGAGCACTGAAGTGCAAGGAAGCTATTGTTTTTGTAAAGATTATTCCGGACCGTCTCTCTCATTTTTGAGGGTTTTGGCATGCTGGAAAACTCACAAAAAGTTGCACACATGTCAGACCTATGAAGAATCACAAAGTTCTGTAGGGATTGGTCTCAGGCGTTGCCAAGGGGGCTCCATAACGCCCCTTAATGCGTGGAAGGCCTTAACTTGGAAATAGCTACTCTGATATTCACCAGATTTGATTTGCATATTGCCCTTGTCATTGTGGACATATTTCCCATTCACTGTCAATAGTATTAAAGTAGTGTTAAATAGTGTTAAAGGCCATTTTTTGGTCATTTTTGGTATTAGCGTTTTTTTTTTAACTCAAATCGGTGATGACGTCACATTGGGGAGAGTAGCCTCAGCCTAGTACTAGATCTATGGCGATTGACTACGATGAGAAATCAAATGAGGAATTGCAGAGAGTTGGGGAAGTCTCCTGGTGGGTTGCTATCATTTAGCAACGCAGCAGTGCCAGCTGGCAGTGCATACAATAATGACTTTTAAAAAAAACTTTTTAATTATTGTCCGTGTATAGCACCAAATGAAAGTCAACGTTTTCTTTATATCTAGTGACAGAGATCATGTAGTTAGTTCAGATAAGTACTGGTAAACTTTGAGGAATAGAAGGCATCATGCTCTCTCCTTTTTATTTAAGAAAAACACAGAATTTTAAAATACATCCACATGGAAGTTTCTTAAGGAAGGAGCAGGTTGGGTCACACACAGACAGAAGCATACACACAGATTGGTCGAGCAGCACTCAAGGAGCTAAATCAATCTTTGGCTTTGCAGTGTCTGAGTGACCTGCAAATAGGCGAGGGCCTGCTTATCGCTGCTTGCTGCTTTAATTTATATTATGCTATAAGATTGTTAATGTGTAACTGATGCCATAATGCCATTAAGAAGCTAAAACACTTTTTATGGGATATATCTGGCTATGAGGAACTTTGTTTGATTAATGACAATATATTCATTTAATGTATACTTATTTGCATGTTAGTGTTACATCTTTTTGTTTTTTGGTACTGTTTAGTTCAGAAGGATGACGTTATAACTAGTGTTGAATATTGACTGAACAACACAATGTGTACAGTCAAACTAAATTTGTCCTATATTCCCTGTCACATTCAGTATTAATCTGTAATGTATGTGTGCCATGATATTAACAGAGGAGCAAAGATGTTGCAATACAATTGACAGCCCTTTTGTGGTTTATATTTCTTTTAAACTGTTTTTAAACAATTTTGTTTATGAACTCTGATAAACACTAAAAGAAAAGATAATGTGTCCCCTGACTGACATTACATTTAAAAAGGATCCTGTAACCGGTTGGTTGTGCATACTTTTACTCTTCCCTCTGTATAATAAATGAAACAATTCAGAGAAAGATCCACATGGAGATTATTACTAAACCAGCTGATTATCATCTAAATTCATAAAAATGTGATTTGATTGATACGGATCATTAGCCTACTTCTGAAATTATTCAACAGAATTAGTTTTAGCCTACCGTTTAGTCCAAGAGCCCAAAAGTGTTTTCCTTCAAATCAACATGTAAAATATACAATAGATCATGAACATAAGCATCAACAAACCAAATCTGTAGTAGCTTTCATTTGACCAAAAATATGAAGATACTTTTCATAAATAAATATGCAAAAACTCACCAGATTTTTACATCCCACCAGTTCTTCTTAACGTCACACACAAACTTCACAATAATAATTTAACTGGGAAAAAAGTCTTCTTGTGAGACAATGTGGAGTCAGTGTCACACGTGAGGTCAGCATGGATTGTGAGCCGTTGATGTTCTCTGCAGGTCGTGAGATGACAGCAGAAACGGACGAGGAAGTGTTTCAGCTCAGAGGTGTCTGTCAACCACACTGCTTCCTCACGTACAAACCCCAAACACTGCTCACTCACAGCAGTGAGCAGCAATCTGTCCAGCTCTAGTCTAGAAAACAAAACACTGCAAACCTTTGGTGCAAATTATGGATGGATATGTTGCAGTGGTGCACAAATTCACACAACATCAGATTCATCTAGGAAAGACAGATGAAGCCAAAGCGAGAGGAAGAGAGACTGTGCTGAAAATTCTTCAGAAAGTGTTGACACACATGTTGACACAGTCGGTTACAAAATAACAATTGAGGTCAATTTTATAAGAAGCTGCCTGACGCAACAGCAGATTCTCTTCAATAGTATTTCTAGAAAAAACGCTGCAGATTAATGAGAAAGAGGTGAAGCAACTGGGAGTGTGAAAAGTTGTGTTAAAGGTGTCAAACTATAAAAGAAACACAAATGAGCCACATCACCTCACTGACATGTTCCTTCATTATTATGAACATGGGCACTGCAGCTTCGTTTAGGTTAATCACAAATACACCATCCTGCTTCTGAAAATACTCAACAGGTCACTAAGGCCCTGCTTACAGGTACATGGTTATTTTGAAAAACGGAGACATTTCTCTTCGTTTGTTCCCTTCGTTTACACACAAACAGAGAATTTGCCTCTGAAAACGAGTCTTTCTAAAAACTCTGGCCAGAGTGGGGATTTTTGAAATCTTCTGTTTGCAGGTTTGCATGTAACCTGAGGCAAACAGAGGCTTAGGCAGCCGAGGAAGAGAAGAGAAGAATTGATTCACTGCTGTTGTTGCTATTGGGGATTCTGATTGGCTAACGTGGGCTTGAGATTCTCATTACACTGCCACCTAAAGGTTTGGCATGCTATTGACGGCATTGACGGCATTTATACACGGGTACATGTAATACTTTTCTGAAAACTGACAGCTGTGCACAGTGTTATTTTTGAAAACGGAAAAGTTGAAATGTCCGTTTGTAAAAACATCTGGCCACGTGTAAACGTAGCCTAAATCGGTATTGACCGCTGAAAATAGTTCCCAACAAATGCACTATTTCTTCCTGTTTGATGAGCTCCAAGCTCTGTTGCTGCTAAAAAAATATTTTATTACTAAAAAAAGAAAGCTGAGTTTGTTCTGAACATTTTGATATGAAACACATGGAGATCAGTTATACACAAATATCCTTAAAAAGGTAAATTTAAGATGTGAAAATGCCCCTAGATCTCAGAGGGTTAATGTAGTGCATAAATCTCGATTTAGTACAATACTTACATTATAACAAAGCTAAACTACTGTCATAACCAACAGGAGTAAATATAACCCCCCCAGTAATAAACAACAACAACCCAATCAGACCTTTGCAAAGGTGCAATGTCAAAGTTTATTTTGTGTCATTCCAAGGATACAGAACACTGAAATGCATTTTTTCCCCATCATACGGGAATTTATTTAATCTGTACTGTCATTTAATATATTTGATAACATCAGTTGAATTGCAAGACAGAAAGAGAGAGGGTGGTCAAGTTTTTGGGTATGATGCTGTGGATAACCAACAGCCGTCACACACAGTACATACATCTGAGAAATCCTACACCAGACTAACCCGGAGGAACACGGTCTGTGAGGAAAAGCCCATCTGTGACCCATTGTTTTGCACTGCGTTGTCTAATTCCCCACTTTAAATCAGGAAAAAGGTGTGGATGTTCCAGTTTCAAGATGATATATCTGGAGCAACACAGTGTCATCGTATTTCAGTCCACACAAAATTGACTTTATATTACATGGCTGTTTAATGAAGGGATGTACTGACTGACTTGTTGGATCAACCCACCATTGAACATACATAAAATGGTTTAGCATAGTGTGTAAATCTACCTACCATTATGGCACATTATGTTTAATCATTATTGTATGATGTAATGCTGTTAGCATTAGAAATCAAAGTACTTATGGTAATTATTAAAATTATATTAAGGATGAGAGCTAGTACCATATTCAAAAGTAATTTACAAACATATCAAAATATTTTGTCACAGTAGATAGAGTTGTATTTAGACGGTGGCGAGAAAAGAGCACCATCATGTTTTGTGTTGAAGGACATGGAGCACTGATCTGAGTCCAGATTAGGGTTCATTTTGGATGAAGGCTTCCCACAATTAGTTTATAAGTTAAGTTATAGTCATTAAAATGTCAGCTGTGGTGGGCAACACCCTTGGTTAGCGGTAAGAATGACAGATGCATTTTAATAATACGGCTCTCCGAGATCAATTTGAACCATGCTTGGAGTGGTTAGTTACTCTGTCCGAAATGCAACAACATGTAAATATGTTTACAGAGCAGCCAACCAAATCATGGGCAGAGAGGATTTACCGCTTGACAATGTTTTGATAATGAATACTAAAGATGAAGTTATGCTTGAAGAGAAGTAGCAAAATGTGTTGTCTGATCACGTTGGAAGGCAATTGTTTATAGCTGCTTCAAATAGCCACCCTTGAAAATCCTGACGTCATAAAGACAGGGAAACGTGATATTTTATGTGTGTACAAATCAAATCAAAAGGAACCAAAATAGTTTACTTTTCTCACCACTGCACAGCTGGCCAATCACAGCATGAAGTGGATGTGAATGTTGGCCTCGTCGGTTTTAAAGAGTTACGGAAATTGTTGGACACAACGTCACCCCTGGTCAGACGTCGGGGCGCTGCAGTGGGAAAGGGTTTCCAAAGCTATTCGACCAACCTTTGAGCAATATAAAGTATACTGGCACCTTACAGAAGACAGTAAACAATGTTTTTTGACTCATGATCCAATGTTGCCTTTTGCATTGCTGTACATGAAAAGCATGCATGCACCAGTTCATGTCTTCTCCATCATGTCCAGTACATAAATTTATCTTTTCACTGTAAATCCTTTAAATCCCACAAGGGAAAGACGGGCACCACCAGTAACAGCGAAGACTACTATATGGAAAGGCAAGTACAGAATGTAAAGGCCTTGAATAGATACATATGATAAAAATGAATGAGGTTAGATTGACAATAGCTTCAAGTGAAAAATTCAGCCAGTTTTGATCCCAAGTAGAAAGGCCCTAAATTTCATGCTCAACAGAGCCGATGCCAGCCTGTACATATTAAGAACTAGGAGAAACACAACTAAAACCATTTGTACAATGCTCATTTGGTCTGATGATATCCAAACACTGATTTCAGTGTAGAGATTTCAGTTGCTACACCCAGCAATGACCACTAAAAGGCTGTTATTTGCAACAGTATGGTGGGCAAACCAACATCCTCTTTAGCTTTTTGATGGCCATTTCTGGAAGATCCAATTTCCTTATTTCTTAAAACACGGCAATGATTCTCTCCTTTACTAGTCCTTCATTTGTAATGCACATAAAAGCGGGCCTTTAGAGAAAATCCTTCAACATCAGTCTAAAGAACCATGAAGCACAAAACAAAGTCAGGATGGATAATCTTGGAGCAAAGTACTTAGATAATGTCACGGTCCCTCTAAAGATGTGAATAAAATAATAAATGATCCTACCATGAATCCATTCACCCCCACCATCTCTCACTGCTTAATAACATGAGCAGATACTTCCTCTTTCCTGGTAGTGCAAAAAGCAGATTACTGCTTTACATATGGCACCCTGTTTGATAAAACTATACACACACTCACCATCTTCAGTAAGACACTTGACTGACAGTGATACAGCTTTAAATCCTATCCATATACCTTTGTTCCTGTTACAACGCATATTGCATATCTCTCCATTAATTTTACACCCTTTTTTCTACACAGAATATATTAATGTTTGATATGTAAAATATTTCCCACCCATACACTCTCAGTTGGCCACCTTATGATATAAACTACTCTCTCCACTTTCATTGGCCCACATGCTGCTGTTTTAGCTGTCAAAAAGGGATATAATGCACAGACCTGGTGATTCCAGATCAGCACTATTACCTGGACTGATTATTAAAGGAACTGTTTGATGTTTGGGAGAGGACTGACACCTCTCTCATGTCTGTCTGTTCAATATGAAGCTACAGCTGGGAGATGTATGTTGTTTGTATAACACAACTAAAAAACAATGTCACTTTTGAAAGGGAAAATAACAAATTAGGGCTAACTTTTGCCCAATTCGATACTCTCAGGGTTTTTACTAGCTGCTACAGCCTCACTTGATGTGGTATGACTAGTTGCTTGTAATGCTAAGCTAACGCTAGCAAAACTTAGGTAGATATTATTGCATTGTATTTCTAGTTGTAACTGTCAGATCACTGACTTTATGATCCTCTTCTACTTGTGCTGATGTTCTTTTAGCGTTTCCAATGAGACATGTACCACCTGTGGCCACAATTCAGTTACTTAGTTATGTTCAAAAACTGTAAAAAAAACAGTCTACTTGCTGGACGTTTTCTTGCCTGTGCATAGGAAGTCACTATGCCCAGCTAAGCTAAGCTAACTATCTCCTCCTGTCTGTGGGTCCTATTTGACAGATAGGAGATCAGTGTCAATCTTCTCATCTAACTCTAAGCATGAAAGCAAATACATGTCCTAGAGTGTCAAACTATTCCTTTAACTCACACAAAACCAATGATCATTCTTGGTTTTAAAACAAAACCAAATTGTTCCCATCAATGCTAAATGTAAAATGAAGCTCCAGGGAGGAATCAAGTTAAACAGTTTTCAGATTGGATCAGTCTGCACAGTAACTGTCAATCTAATCTATGGCAGTAAACAGGAGGTTGCATGTTAACCTCACAAAGATAACAAAAAAAGAACAGAATGAACAAAATGGAAGAAGTAAACTGAAAATCATAGCAGCACATTTTCCGTCTCTGAAACACTCAATGTCAAAGTAAACCTGTAACAGACAAATAGTTGGCACAAAGGACGGGGTAGAACGTTCAGCCTCTGACAGTACCTCTACACTCCTAATAGTTTCATATAGATATATAAAAAATAAAACAAATATCAAAATAAATTATAACATATAAATAATTAAAAAAAACAAAACGATTTGGCAATGTTGAGTTACTTCCTTCCTTGTCCTGTGGGTTATGGTGAATGTGTTTTGACATGAGCTGTTGTATTAACTTACTTGGCTTCTCGTCACCTACAAGCCACAGACAGACAACACACATATTTACTGTAGTATGTTATAGTGTTAATGAACGCCATCTTGTGATATCCCTAGTTTGATGGGCACATATCCCCACACTGCACCTCTCCTTCTCGTACTCACTCATTTTCTCTTTAACACTGAGAGGTAAACGGCTGGCTGATGGTTTTTTGTGCGTGTCTTTCTATTGAGAGCATAAAAAGGGAAAAGAGAGGATAAAGATGTATTCAACTCTGAACCAATCATAAAGGAGAGTCACATAAGGGTAGACACAGTCTATCACTCCGTTTATAGGAAGAGAGTTATTTTCTGTCTACCCATGTCTCACTCCTTGTTCACAGTCACAGGATCAAGCTCAGTGGTCGATCTTGAGCAGCGAGAGGCAACAATAGTCTTGCTTGTCCAGTTTCAGTCCATTTTGTTTGTGTGTGTGTCATATGATCGTGTTCAGAGGGCGTCTGGCACAGTTACACGTGGGAACAAGGAGAGAGGCTTTACATTACCTCTTTGACAGGGAACACAGGATTGACAGTGTGGGGGACAAGGTGATGAAGACACTTACAGGACTGGTGAGACAACGGGAAGTGATGATCACAAAAGGTCCAATCAATGCCACTATGTCTGCATCAAGATAAAGGTAAACACTGGAAAAGCCGAGGTGGCGCACTGGTTTGGATAATACAGCTCCAGTTTACAGTAGCAGTCCCGGCCTCTAGAGCGCCAGCGTCTCTTTAGCTCAAAGAAATCCAATGACACCCGCACAACCCCAGGTCTCAGTTATCTAGCGCCTCGGCGCACACCATGCTGCCGTACAACTGCTGTGGGTCTGGATGTGTCAGAACCCGCTCCTCTGCCTCGCTGTCCGTGCTGCCCTCGCTGTCAAGGCGGGCAGATGGGTGACATGGGCCGGACAGGCTGGGGTAAAGAGCGTTGGGAGGCAGTGGGCTGGGGAGGAGGTCCTCGTCTGAGCTCAGATAGTCCCCCTCGGCGGAGGCGGGGCTGGCCAGACACAGATCCTGGTAGTTGGTACATCCACCTCCACTGCTGACTCTGGAGCTGGGGGCCGCCTTCTGCCCTCGCAACTGCCTGATCTGAATACAGAGAAGGAGGTTTTACTTTAGTTGGCCCTACAGTTTTGTCTATTTATTATTGATCCCGAGAATAGACCAACAATGTCTTAGTTACCCTGTCTGTGGCATTTTAACCATTCACTCCTACTGAAGATTTAAATGTTTCAAAATGAAAAAGGTGTGCCTTTTAAACATGAACATGTCATCAAGTGCAACAGTGTGGCTCATTGATGTGTTTAAATTGCCTTTGGACAACAATAGAGCTCTATGTCAAAGGGGAATAACCTTTTTATTATCAATATATAAGTACATAGTACAACTGCACTCACAATCAGGAGTGTAAACCAATTGATATCTATAAGGGAGAAAATGGGAAGGCATGTTAAAACATTTATGGATTAATCGGATGGTTTTATAGAATTTTTGTTTACTTCAGATTGTTGATCATTAGGTTAACAAGAACTTTTTGAGGAAGGAAAACCTACAAAGTGATAAACTTTAAGTGAAGTAGCATTCATATTTCCAGCAAAACATCTGCTCCATCTGTAAGGATGACGATGCAATACAGTACAGTAAATGTACAGTATTAGATGAAGTGTTTGTAATCTTAAATGTACACCACCTTCTCCAAGATGTTTTGAAAGTCAACAAAAAGTTCTCAGCTGAGTTTCTAAACATCATAAGTGAAATAAATATATATATATATATATATATATATATATATATATATATATATATATAGTTTTACACTATGTTTTACACACCCATGCTAAAGTTGATTAAAAAGAGGAATTAAAAAAAAATCTTTTAAAATTGATCTTAATGCCTTAATTCAGGGAATCCAACTTTAAGGACACAATTTTCTTTGTGAATGAATAATGTATTGCATAAGAATGTCTTCCTTAAAATATAAGGAATAATAAAACTAACTATTCACATCTGTATGTAAATTCCCTAGAGGACAGCTCAATTTTATTTAAAGGCCAGTTATTTCATGGATCCAGGATACTACACAGATATACACCACACACACACACACCACACACACACACACACACAGGTGTATATATATAATATATATATAATATATTATATATAAGGTATATATATATATTATAATATACTATATTATATATATATAATATATATATTATATATATTAGAGAGAGAGAGAGAGAGAGAGAGAGAGAGAGAGAGGAGAGAGAGAGAGAGAGAGAGAGAGAGAGAGAGAGAGAGAAGAGAGTGAATAAGTCTATAAATTATGTTTAATTTAGGTGAGCCTTTGCAAAAGCATAAAATGGTGTGGGAGTTGTTTTGAACAGGTTGTGGGTGTGAAAAAAAAGCCCACTGATCTAATTTTGCTTACCATTTTAGGTTATGCAAATAGAGCAGTAGGGTCTTTACAGCTAAATCTGAGCACAAGAGATCTCTCACCTGTCATGTGGTGAGAACTAGATTATAAAATTGTACGAATGAAAAAGTGAAGAAAAAAAAAAAGGATGCATCTTTTCACTCCATCACTGCTGTCCAGCTTTCAGATTACAGTGGTTGTTCTGCCTGGCAGAAGAGCTACCGCCACAGTTTATCTACACATGCATGCCGTTTGCATGTTAACCTTGCATGTGCCACAGTGACTCATGACAAATCTCAGAGGTTTTTGTTTCCCCCTATCATACACTCTCAGGCTAGCTGTAGGGCTGGGGGGGGGGGGACCAGTGGTTAACCAATGGAAATATTTTGACGGTGTCTGACTGCTCTTCAAGCTACAGCAAAATCAAGAACATAAGTCATCTTCTATCAGTTTGCTTCTACAATACAAACAGGTTAAATAATATCAAAATGTGCTGCCTTTGCAAAACTGCTAAATTCATGTCAAGCTGATTCATCCTGAATAACATGTATAAATGTGTGTAAAATCATCTGAACCTATCATCATGTATCATCACTGTCAACATGACTCAATCATAAGATGATCGCTTTGAGGACTACACTGAGATTTTTCTAAATGGTTCACTGCTTCCACATCTGTGCTCACGCAAGTTTCGGTCTCATCAAAACCACTGCTTTGATAAAAAAAGGTGGGGGGAGTAAAAGACAAGAGAGGAGCAGTAAAGGGCAGGGCAGTCTCAGCACACCCCCTCATTTCAAAGTTTAAACACTTCCCTCCTAGTCACGCACTGAGACTCTCTGAATGAACAAACCCAGAGTGAATGTCAGGTGAAAACTCTGAGTCTCCAAGAACCGTGGTTTTAAACCGACAGCGACAGAGTGACTGAAGAACTGTGTACAAAACGTTGCACAGCTGTGAAAAAAACAATAACTTTCTGAATATCACACACTTATTCTATTGAAACTGATTCATCTTTGGGAATTAATGTTTACAGTGAACCCAATTATGAGAATACAGTTGTTGGGGACAGAGCAGTGGTCTCCTTTTACAAGTAAGACATGAAAGCAACTGAGTGAGTGTATGTGGGTGGAAGTGTCTGTTGTGAGGCTGCATGTATTACAAGATTTGTCTGTGGAGGTTTGCAAGGCTGCAGGATATATATGTGTATGTACACGCACTGTGTGTGTCTGAATTCTGCACGCCATTGTGAAGCAGAAGTCCCTAGTCAACAAAATCATATAGTGAACATTATAATTATTTAATGTGCGTTAGTTAGCTGTATTGTTGTAACCCTAAAAAAATCATATTCATATATATTATAATTACATTTTAACTCATCTGTCACTGAGTCAGATTTCACAACAATCTGGAAATGCTTTGAGGCACAAACCTAGTTCCAGACCTTTGAATCTCTGAAATATAGAAGATAGGATTTTACAGGTCTGGTGTTGTGCCTTTTAACGGTTGGCCAATTAAAAGGTAGGTGGGATTAAGAATGGGGATGTCATATTCCTACATAGCTAGCTAGCTACCTAGCCACAGTGACCGACTGACGCTGATGTGTTCATCAATTTACAGATACATCATCCCTAATAACATCAACATCTTTCTTAGATCAATGTGCTGCACACAGCCTCCATGTTGAGTGCATAAAAGGCATGACAAAACAACCACCCTTCCCAACAAGAAAACAGCTGGCTGCAACGAAAGATTAATTACTTTCTTGATTAAACATTTGGCCTAAAACATATCAGAAAATTGTGAAAAATTGCCATCACAGGTTCCCAGAGCCCTATGTCATGTCTTCAAATGGCTTGTTTTGTGTTCCATATTAAATTTACGAACATACCAAACAATGTTAAGCAGCAAATGCTCACATTTGAGGAGCTGGAATTGGGGAATATAGCATTGTTTTTAAAGACATTTTTTAGGGCTTTTCCCTTTATTTAGAACAGCTGAAGGGAGACAGGGTATGGGGGAGAAGGAGAGAAGGGAAGAGAGAGAGAGAGAGAGAGAGAGAGAGAGAGAGAGAGAGAGAGAGAGAGACCGTTGGCATTGACTGAGCCAACATGGGGCGCGCACTCTACCAGGTGAGCTAGAGGGCTCCCTGGAATATAGCATTTTAAAATAATTGATTATAAAAATTGTTGTATATTCATCATGACCGCTTCCTGTGTTGCAGAAGTAAAGATGATGCAACAAAGTGTTGTTACAGTGGTATCTTTTGTTTTTAATACAAGTATCAGAGTTCATGTGGACGTAATATTTATCTTTTAATGCTAAGTGGAACAGGTTTATTGTGTTATGTCTTATAAAATAAAATCCACTAAACAGTGCCGTGTGTGTGTGTGTCCAACCTCGTTCTTGAGCTCAGTGATTTGATCCCGGAGCTCGTTAATGTACTGTCTAGAGTCTGAGTGATTCAACTGGCCCTGGATCAGACCTTCCTCCTTCTGAAAAACACAATTTACACACTGAAGGTTAAAGTCACAGCTTCTGTATTGACACAGACACACACAGACACACACAGACACAGACACAGACACAGACCAGACACACACACACACACACACACACACACACACACACACACACACACCTGTATCTCGAGATCAGCGATCTTCTGCCTGAGTTCAGCCATGGCTGCCATGCTGTCTGCTTCCCTCAGTCTCACTGCCATCACCTCCTCTTTACTCTACATGTATGAGGGGAGAGAGAAGATTTCTTGATTGAGCTTGGGGATGGGGATGACAAGGATTTACCAGATTACAGTGATGGATATTGACAATGCATCATGTCTCACTCCCACCCATCTACGTCCTGCTCTGTCCTCCATCTCAGACTAACTTCTCATTCATCTTTCTGGAAATATTTTATATTTCTGTTCTACAAAGTCTAATTAGTCCTCACTTTTTATTTCCCCTCTCTATTGTTTCCTGCCTCTTAACATGCTTTTCATCTCTGTTTTGTTATTATTCATGTTTTTTTTTTTGCCATCCAGTTATTAGCGTCTCACTACTCTTACTCTACTCTCATATCTTATATATTTCATTAAGCTGGACCAGGAAAATGTTGCTCTTCACATTAATACACCTTTCTCCCTGTTATTTTTCTCCTCCTGCTAACTCCTTTTCCATTTCTCTCCATCCAGACCTTGCAGTCAGACTCGGCCTGCTTCCTTTTCATCTCGTTGAGCTGGGCCTGGAGAGCTTTGTTCTGATTAGCCAGCATCTGGAGCCGGTCCTGCAGGGCCGAGCGTTCCTGATCGTTGCGACCAATCAGCTTGCTGTGGATCTGGTTCTAGAGTGGAAGGAAGTCAAATGGGACAGGGTGAGGAGAGAAATTATTATTTCCATCATGGTTGGTTTTGTTCCTGATTTATCAATGAATCATTTAGTCTGTGAAATGTAAGAAAATAGTAAAAAAATGTCCTGTAAAGTATTCAAATTACAGAGATACAGTGAAGCTGGAATCAGCTAATGCTGTTAAAAGACTTACAATCAACTTTTATCATCACTGTTCCTACTAAATGCTTGAAACAACGGGGTGTATATATGCAGGTATAACAGGTGCACAGTTACACTCAGGAACCTTGCAATTAGCCCTTGAGAGCAGCAAGTTTAATCACAGATAAGGACAGACTTTGTTTATTATGTGAGCTAGTTGTACTGTTTATGAGGACATAAGGGATGTACTTTACTAAAATGACCTCCATTTATGATGATTTTTAATTTTTTTTTAATAAAGATATTTTTGGGGCATTTAAGCCTTTAATTCCACAGGACAGATGAAGACATGAAGGGGGAGAGAGAAGGGGAATGACATGCAGCAAAGGGCCACAGGTTGGAGTCGAAACCGGCGGAAGAGTAAACCTCTATATGTGTGCGCCTACTCTACCAGGTGACCTAACCCAGCCACCATTCATGATAATGTTTACTGGCTGGTTGATTATGAAAAATATCTTAGTTGTGCTTCAAGAAAGGAACCTTTTTTTGTAGCAGATTTTATTTGCCAAGCTTTGGAGAGAAGACAGAATACTTTTTTAAGGAAGTAGCGGTAAAATGACCTATAATTCTGTGGAATGTAATAAAATGTTGGAAAACTGCAACTGAAATTTTAGTGTCTTAGAAACTCATGAGGGCTGGGCACTTTGTGTGCATGACACAAAAATAATGGAAAAAATCATCAATCATATACACTCACCTATAGGATTATTAGGAACACCATGATAATACTGTGTTTGACCCCCTTTCGCCAGAACTGTCTTAATTCTACGTGGCATTGATTCAACTAGGTGCTGAAAGCATTCTTTAGAAATGTTGGCCCATATTGATAGGATAGCATCTTGCAGTTGATGGAGATTTGTGGGATGCACATCCAGGGCACGAAGCTCCCGTTCCACCACATCCCAACGATGCTCTATTGGGTTGAGATCTGGTGACTGTGGGGGCCATTTTAGTACAGTGAACTCATTGTCATGTTCAAGAAACCAATTTGAAATGGTGGCTAATGGTTGTACATGGTGGCCATAAAGGGATGGACATGGTCAGAAACAATGCTCAGGTAGGCCGTGGCATTTAAACAATGTCCAATTGGCACTAAGGGGCCTAAAGTGTGGAGTTCAGGAGATTGTCTTGATCAGGACCACACCCCTAAATGCATTGAAGCAACTGCCATGTGATTGGTTGATTAGATAACTGCATTAATGACAAATTGAACAGGTGTTCCTAATAATACTTTAGGTGAGTGTATACCCATCTATAACTGAGTGACAGGACAGTCCGTCTAACCTGGCTCTCCAGCTGCAGGGCTTTGAGTTTGACCTCTCGGAGCTCAGCCTGAGCCTGGGCCTCCCTTAGTCTGACCGTCATCAGTTTGTCCTGCAGCTCGTTCATGGCATTCTTCTTTGGGGACTCTTTCCAGTGGCCTCCCCCACCACCTGTGCTGCTGCCACGGGACATATGATGCTGCAGGAACACAGAGTAACGCAGGTGTTACTGCCCTGCCACTGCACAGACGGGCACATGAACATACACACACAAGTAGTTTCTAGAGAAACAGCAGCAGTTGTTCAAGTTCAAGTTGTGCGTTACCTGCCAGCGCTGGTTGAGCTCAGTGACGGTGTCCTGCATCTCTCTGAATGAGCGCAGCGTTTCCAGCTCCCTCAGCTTCATCTGCTTCACCTCCTCCTGCAGAGCTGCCATGTTGTTCTCGTCAGGCAGGCAAGTGCTTCTCTGGATAATAAACATGTACATTTTACAGTTTAAAATAGACTAACTAGTCTACAGCCATGCTAACGGTGCTATGTTTGATCATCTTAAGGTAGCGTGCTAGCATGCTAATATTACTAATTAGCACTAAATACAAAGTACAGCTGAGGGTGATGGGATTGGCATTTACTTTACAGGTATTTGGTCATAAACAAAATTAATCATTTTAACTGGTGATGTCAAGATGAAATGTTAAGGGGTCAACAAATTCATTACAATTCATCCTGAGGGAGACATCAATGTCTTGAACAAATTCCATGGCAATCCATCAAATAGTCCAAAAGACCTTTCACTCAAAACCTACAAATGTCAACTGGTTGATGGCACTACAGGTAAATCACCAAAGTCAGTAGGCTTCACTCTGTGGGAACAGTTAATGTCTGAATAGACATTAGTTGTTGAGAATTTAAGTTTGCACCAAGGTGGTGTACCGACCAACTGACAAACCAACAGACAAACATTGACACCCATAGAGCCGCTGGTTTGAAACCGGAAATTGTAAAAGCAAACACTGCCACAGAAATATTTGCTTTTTCTAGCTTCCATTCTTATGTTACAGTAAAATCATCATCAGGAGGAAGCAGTGTTGTGTCTTAACACCTTATGAAGTAAAACTGAAAGCTTGAAATGTCAAATAGGCCATGGCTTTTTTTGGAATAACTTCAACACTTTACCAGCTTAGTTCACAGTGAGGCAATCTTCACCACATGCACAGTTGCACACGCCTGCTGTCCTTGCTCATCTTTCACACTCAGTTCTCTCTCACACAGTACAATGTGGGTCTCTTAGCTCACCTTCTCAAGGTCCAGGACCTTGTCTTGCATTTCTTTCAACGCTCCTAGCAGTTCAGCCTCGCGCAGCCTCGACTCCTCTAGCTGGGTCTGCAGATTGCTCACAAACTGCTCTGTGTACTGAAACAAACATCCCTGGCGTTACACGGGAATATCTTATAACAAGGCAGTGTGGCTTGATGCCAACTTTGATCCTTTATTAATCAGTCGTCTTGAGATTGTTTTGCTATAAAGATATTTACTCACTACTGGGAATATTAGCTGAACGGAGGAGTCGACTAACCTTGGTTGGGCCTCATACTAAATAAAAATCCTTCAACAGTTTTTGTGTTATTGTCATATGATGGAGTAAGTCATGACTAGGGGTTTAGCTTTTTACCACAGTGTGTTAACGGATGTGAATTATACCACAAGCTGCTGCTATATCTCTTTCTGTTTCTTTTGACTATTCCGCTGATAAATCTAACAGCAAATGGAGTATTCACACACTGTCTTGCACTCCTGAATCCTTGCGTACTCTTTGCCATTTTTCTCTGTAGGATAACATTGGAAAAAGGTATTCTACATTTGAGGACGACGGCGGGAAATCTGCAGCAATAATTTGATTCCTTGGCTGAAGCCACAAAAGCAAACAAGAGTTAATACAATACAATAATGACATGCCACTTTAACCCCTGATCGGGATCGTCTGCAGCTTGTCTGCATGCAGAAACTAAATAGAAAATGTTCAAAATGTTTTTAACAACGTCAACAGATTTATTTCTGTTCTGTGACATGTTTTTACTTGATAAATGCCTGTATTGTACCCAAATTTCAAAATAGCTGATCAACAAAATGAAGTTGGTAATAAGCAGCAGCTGTGGCCCACTGACTCAGACTAATGTCAGAAAATAGAAAGAAAGCTACTATACATTTTCAAGTCACCACATCAGAGTGAAACTACAAATGTAGGGGTGTAATAGCAACAGGAAAACAGAGAGGGCTCAGTGGAAAAATATTTCCATACGAGTCAAATTACAAAAGCTTGAAATTGGGCAAGTACATAGCGTGCGTAAAAGAGTCTTGATTTGTCATTTTGTGCCTTTCAGTGTTGGTTATCAAAGAGGACAGTGAGTATCTGGAGGTGTGTGAAATAAAAATCCCCCGTCATTGTGACATCATATAGACTGCTCAAGATCCCATGTTTAAAAACCTAAATAATAAATCAATGACTCGTAAAGTAAGATTTGCTTGATTCATGTTTTGCTTGCTCCTCCTTCTATTTGAATGTGTGTATAATTGAAAAGAGAAAAGAATTATGTATTATTTTTGTCTCGCATGATATTTTCACAGAAGAGTTGCTGACGTGAGTGTGTGAGTTTGAACTGGAAATTATTTGTAAAGGCCGCTGGTCCAAACCAGAAGGGTTTGTTTTTGTCTAGGTTAGCAAAGTGGTAGTTGAACAAATGGGACAGCCATTTTGAAACTCTTTTGTATTCCTAACATGTTCATTACAAACAGCTGCTAGTGTAATTATAAAAATAATGTGCTCTTTACACATTAAAAAAAATGTGGTCTTATATTTCCAGTTAATTTGTCCTCCAACAGCACCATATACAGGCAGAGAAGATTGCTCAGTCTCCTGGGAATATAAACATGTTTTCAGAACAGTAACAGTACTACAATGTAAAAATTATCTATTTAAGTAATATTTGCAAAATGTACTTGGAGAATCCAAATTAAAAGTATTCAATGCATATAAATTGAGTGTGATACTATTTAATACTAACAAATTAGATCACTATTGCTGACTTAATCATATACAAGTACTATATTACTGTTGTAGTTGGTCGAGGTGGAGTGATTAACTATAGCAGTAGTATATATAGTAGTATATTAGTTTTACTTATATAAGAACTGTATAAAACATGATGTGTTTTGAATGCAAGATCTTAGTTTGTAAAGCAAATTTATAACCCTAGCTGTCAAAAAATTGATGTGGAGTAAAAGGTGCAATATTTCCCTGTGAAATGCTTATACTCAATGTCAGGGGGTGTCAAGAAGCAACCAGCTTTTTTTTTTTGGGCATTTTTTAGGCCTTTAATGGACAGGACAGATGAAGTTATGAAAGGGGAGAGAGAGGGGGAGTGACATGCAGCAAAGGGCCGCAGGCCGGATTCGAACCCGGGCCGGCTGCGTCGAGGAGTAAACCTCTATATATGGGTACCCGCTCTACCAACTGAGCTATCTGGGTGCCCAAGAAGCAACCAGCTTTGACGCAATCTGTAAACTAGTATACCATACACGTAGGGGTTTGACGAGACACCCAGCTTCCGAGACGAGATACGAGATTGGTTTTCACGAGATCAAGATGAGATTTTAACACTATTTTTCAGAAAACACGATTGTGGGTTGGTGGTTACCTTCTGTTGCTTCAGCTCTTTGATGGTGTCCTGTGCTTTCTCAAGGCTCTCGCTGGCTGTGCTGCACTGCTGCCTCACCACCGCCAGCTCCCGTTTGATCACGTAGTTCTCCTCTGCTTCCTGCGCCCTCGTCACCTGACCCTGGAACAACAGGCCAACGGGTCAAGCTCAGCTTTGAAAACTTTAAAATGCAGGCTGTAAACCAATGTAGGGAAAACGGTCATTCTGGCATCTAGGGTATAAAACATTCTTACGCTTAAGGGAAACTTTGCTGCATGGTAGATAGCAGATTTGAAAAAATAGTCAGCAATTTTGGGAAATACACCTATTTGCTTTATGGTAGAAGGCTTACTGAGAAGATAGATACCACTCACGTCTGTCCTTAAAATACAAAAGGTACAGCCAGCAACGGGTTAGCTTAGATTAGCATAAAGACTGGAAACAGCTAACTTGGCTCTGTTCAAAGGTAAAAAAGGAAGGGTCTGCCAAATTATTTATCAGCAGCTTTAAAACTTACTAATAAACATGTTACATCTCTTTTGGTTAACCGCTTGTAAAACCACAATTTGTAATTTTCACATTTTTGTTTGATTTGTACAAATCAAACAAACACAATCTAAAGTGTTAATTTCTGAGCTTCAGAGGTGCTGGTATGTGGATTTTGTTACTTTGTTATTTTGTTGGACAGAGTCAGGCTAGCCGAGTCTCCTTGTTTCCAGTCTTTATGCTAATCATCTCCTGGTGCTTTTTTTAGGCATTTTAGGCCTTTGTTGATAGGACAGCTAAGACAAGGGGGGAGAGAGGGTGAAGGGCATGCAGCAAAGGGCCACAGGTTGGAATTAAACCAACGGCAAGGACTGAGCCTCTGTACCTGGGACACACGCTCTACCAGGGGAGCTATCAAGGCGCGGTAGCTTCATATTTAGCATGCAGACGTGAGAGTCTTCTTTTCTAACTCTCAAGAAAGCAAATAAGCACATTACCCAGAATGTCTATTAACATTCTCAGAATTAACATTTTGGTAAGGTGTATTTATATAGAAAATAGAAATGGCAGTTACAACTATGAACTTGTACATACCACATGCAGGGACTGTACAACCTTATTAAAGTGAATCAGATTGTCAATGAATAAACAATACATGCATTTAGGATTACAGGACGGTCTTATGGACTGAACAGATATTCAACAGTATTCTTTCATGCACTTTTGGCTGGTTATTGTTGAGAAGGAGAGAAGCAGTGCAGTAGAGAAGAAGGGGGAGGAAGAGGGCTGAGGACAGCGAGGTCAGTGGGAAAGTGGTTCACAGTACTGTACCTGTATCAGTCTGTCTGCCAGAGCGGCACTCTCCTACAATGCAGCAAAGGAGAGGAACAAGTGGGTGAAAAAAAAGAGATGAAGAGAAAGTGAAAGACAGTGGGACACCAGGGAGAAAAAACCACAACAGAACCCAAAAGGAAATCCAATAAAGAAACAGGATCACAGGTTGAGGAATAAATCTTTAAGGAGTGTGTGAAGAAAACAGAAGCAGGAGTGAGATCACTCAGAAATAAAGTGTTTAAAGAAAGTAGAAGAGATTAAAAACCAGAGGGTGCTGGAGCAGAGGGCGAAAAAACTATAAGCTCAAAAATCTAAACCAAAAGGGAAATCTCGTTACAGTGTTAAAGGTGACCTACTATAGCATTTTCAGGTTCAAACTTGTGTTTTGTGTTTGTACTACAACATACTTTAATCTTCAATAAACACTTTCTGATACTGCCTATGGATACTGTTACTGCACTCATGCACTGTCTGAGACGCTGTGTAGGAGCGCCTGTCTCTTTAAGCCCCCTCTGGAAAAAGCCCAGTCTGCTCCGATAGGGCAGCATGTTTTCGCATCTCCGAGTCTCCTGGAATCTCCGCTGTGTTTCACTTGTTGCAGCTGGAGACGGACTGCAACGAAGTATGTATCAGGACTTTGTACCGTGAAGAATCACCAATAAAGGGTTATAGACCAAATACTACACAGCTGGACATGCCCTAGCAGTAATGTGAACCAAAATTGGGGAGAAATTACCAACATTGGCCACCAAGATTACAGCTAATAATTAATTGTTGATATTAATAGTTAGCAGCAGGCGGAGGTTGGATTATAATGGAATGGAACAGCACTTTCTGCTGCCAGAAATTGCAGATAAAGGCTTCTGAATAAAATACTACCCAATAGGACATGTTTCTTCAGTAATGTAACCCAAAATTGGGGAGAATTTAACAACATTGGCAGTGAAGATTACAGTTTCCCTTGGCGTTAGCATGTAGCTACATGCAACAATGTTAACACTACAGTAGCTTACAAAACAAAACATTACAGTAGTTCCTGCATGGAGCAGATGACCAATCATAGAAGGCCAGCTAAGTGTTACGTGACGCCTAGCCGAGTAGAAAAAAACAGTTGAAAACGTTTTAGCTCACGGAGATTTCTCTGAAATACGTTTACCTCATTATTTGTCCACTTTTAACATGGAAATCTGACATTATAACATTATAGAAATGACAGAAAATAGGGAAAAGCATAATATGTCACCTTTAATGAGATCTGATCAAAACATGAAAAGTCTTGCACTGAGCTATCAGGCTGTCTTTTGTCAATAATGCTGCATAAACCTTTTTAGGCATTAAGATAAGTTGGAATCAAACCCCATTTCTTACCTTCTCCAGCGTCTCAATTCTCTGCTTCAGCAGCCTGTTTTCTGTGCGTAACCTCTATACAAAGAGAAAGGCGGTTGAGGTACAAAAGCTACATTGCTTATTTATTTCTTAAACACAGTAAAAGTGCTAATTGGAATATCTACATTATGCATAAATACATAAAATACAAACACAGCTGAGCAGGCATACCTTGATTTCAATTTGTTCCTCCATTTCTTTGTTCTTGATTGCGGTATATTCTTTCTCCAGTCTGATAATTTTTTTAAAAAACAACAACAACACAGGATTATGCATGTTATCTCAACATTCAAACGTTTTTTAAAGAATGATGGTGGCTTTGGTTTGTTGATTGGTGGTCCATTTCAATAATAAATCGCTTAGAAATCAAAAAGCAAAAGAAGATAGAACAGGAAAGTGTGTCTTCCCCAGTAAACCCCTATAAACAAAACCACACATGAAACACCGGATGTGAGTATGGTTCAAAGTAACAACCTCAGCATTAGCAGACAGAAATACAAATCCTACTGTCTGTCCAGTCTTACTAGTTGTTACGTGAGTAATGAGCACTCTTACTTCTTCATCCTCTTGGGGTTGTATTTGACCTGGTAGGCCCTGAGGATCAGCTTGTCTGGGCAGCTGTCAAACTGGTGGGGGATCACTTTCTGGAAATGCTAGCAGAGCCGGAGGGAATCAGACACAAGATTAGAGCTTAAGACAGACAATGATGCTCATTCATATTTAATGCAGAGGCAGGCAGACCCATTTTAGAGAAGTGAAGAAGAGCGGCTGAGGCCCTGCATTTTTGGAACTATGATGGTTCAGATATGCTGAGATTCACAGACAATAAGGTTTATATATAAATAGATTTGAGTCATTTTCCAATCAAAATTTGCTGCCTGTCTTTGATACTTATGACAATAAAGTGTCTAGCGAGCTTGGACTTTGAGTCATCTGAAACAAGGGTCAACTGAAACTTGGGTTTTGGTAAATTATAATGGCCGTTTTCACTATTTTCTAAGACGTTATGGACAAACCGGATGCAATTAAGTGAATATCCACCTGCTTATTCAATAATGAAAATAATAATTATACTGTAGGTAGCTTTAGCCCTAATTTATACTACCCTTTTACCCTAAAAGCAAGAGGGAAGAAAATAAATAAGAAATGGACTGCTGACAGGTACAAGCTTCGATTTTTTATCAGATTTTGTCTCTAATTAGAAATCAGGTACAAAAAGGAGCAACAAACACATTATGATTTTCAACACAGTAAGCCAGTGTTTCATCTCACATAAAACACTGATATAAAAGCACGTTATACCATAATCCAATGTGTCCTGCTTTCTGTTTTAAATTAGTTTAACGCCACTTTTTTATTAGAGTACAAGTTACATGTACATATTCTTGTAGTTCAGGAAGCTTGTGTGCAAAAAGGGAAAGTGGAATGTGGAGCCTTTGACTTGCAGTTAAATCTGTACACAAAACTCATTTATGCAGCAGGTGGCATAAAGCTGGAGCTGCTTACCTGCGACATGCCCTCCATGTCTAGCTGAATGAGGTCAGTCTGGTTGTACTGCAGGATGGCCAGGCCCACACGGAAGATAATCTCTAGGCCCTACAGACAGATTTGGTTATGTGTGCTCAGTAAGCTGAAAGAACTGATTACGAAACCGAATATACGCAGTCCAAACAAATCTTTAGAAACAATTTTTTCCTACCTCATACATGAAAATATCAAAGATGCGTGTGGCGACAGGCAAAGGGAGGAAGGTGAGGAAAAGAGTGAGGAACCAGGACGAGGCATACATGGATGTGTGGAAACTCTGGGATCGAAAATGGACGTTCAGCTCTGGAAGTTGCTCCTGAAGTCAAAAAAGAGCATTACTAAGTCTCAAAGGACATATTAAAAAAGAAAGTGACAACCTGGAGATAAATGTCTGCTGCCCCTTTGTGGATGAGTGTTATACTGCAAGCCCCATGTTTGTTGAAGGTGCCCTGACACACAAAATCTAAAATTTATTCTTTGTGTTCTTTGTGTGTCTTTGTGTACATGTCATGAATGTAAAAATGAACGGCTGCCTACTTTATGTTGCCTGAGCTCATTACTATAATAAAATGAGCTTGCCCAGTTGCGCTGGGTAAAGGATGCTGATAGCCAGGTTCTCATTG
>NC_045734.1:18208029-18210933 GCF_008692095.1 Etheostoma spectabile | reverse complement strand
AGCCAATCAGAGTCAAGCAGCTTAGCTCATTGAATATTAATGACAACTGTCACAAATTGAGCAGAGTCTTCTTGCCGGCTTTCTATACCATGCTAGAATGGCTTGAAACAAGGCATTTTTCACGCAAATAATGTTCCTCAGTATATGGTGGAACTTCAGACATTACCACAAAGTAATGAAATACGTGTGGCACGGCACCTATAATACCCTTGCTTCCTCTTTACCTGTAGCAAATACTCAAACTGGTAAATGCATAGGCCCAGCTCGGCCATGCTGGGCTTGAACAGCTCCCTCAGACGGTACTCCTGCATCAGACGCACAAAAACACAAAACGCCTCTTCCTCTGGCATCTGGGAGAAGGAGAGAAGAGTAAGTAAAGTTATCTTATTTGGTATAAATTAGACAAAGCTTATGTTAAACCGTTTATAATAAAGTGACTCCCATAATTCACACATAACCTGCAGAGACAACTTGTAATTCTTTCAAAATCCTGCTACATAATTGACTGTTTTGTAGTAGTCAGAGAAATCTCTAGGACTGATTATAATAACCCTCAGACAATCTACACTGAGCCTTCAGGCTAAATATTCTCATTTTGGATAATTTTCAGGAAATATTTGATCATTACCTGCATAAGCAGCAGACCAACGATGAATGCACTGCCTTGGCAGTAGCCCACCTCTCGATCCACCAGAGAGTAAGCCTACAACCACACACACACACACACACACAACCACAAAACACACACACACACACACACACACACACACACACACACACACACACACAACACACACACACACACACACACACACACCACACACACACACACACACACACACACACACACACACACACACACACCACACACACACACACACACCACACACACACCACAAAACAACAACACACACACACACACACACACAACACACACACACACACACACACACACACACACACACACACACACACACACACACAATGTGCTGTATTTATGGCAAGAAACACAGATGACATCTGTAATCCAGACCAAACATTCACAATGTGAGCAAGTGGATCAAAAAGTCACCAGAGGTTCCTTCATTTCCTGCCCAGCTGAGCTACCAGGAAACTTGACTGATGTGTAGTCAACAAGCTTGTTTCCATGACTGCTACAAGAAATCTCCATATTGTAATGTTTCCCTACAGTGTTTGTCTCACGAACAAAATTACACTAGAAAGGTAACATTCAGCCTGGCAAGTGCAAAATGGGGAAGTTAGTTACAGTCATTTAAATCCTTCCAGCATCCTTCAATGCATCTTTTTCCAAATCACTACAGGAAGAAATGTCACTCTGATTTGATAGTAATAGTTTTTATTAATAATACAACACTTGCCTGTCATGCTGAAACAAATGATAACATATAATACATAAACTTATATACCCTTATATATATATATATATATATATATATATATATACACAAAAATCTGGTTTGGCATTGTCACTAACTCTCCTGTCATTTCAGATCTTGCCTCCTCGTCAGGCCTGGCTAGCAGCTCATGACCCTCACCTGCAGCCCATTCCCTCATTAGTCCAGCAGCATTTATACCAATATTCAGCATTACTAATTTTATATTTGCCTGATCTGCCAGTTCTGACCCCATTTGCCTGTTTTTAGGACATTGGGTTTTGCCTTCCCATCTTCGGATTTGTAAGCCTGTGACTGATCTCCTGATTTTGACCCTGCCTGAACTTTCCTTACAAACTCTGACTGTCACAACTTTGTGATTTCTGGTTCTGCCAATACCAGTGAACATTACCAATGTAAAGATTTGCTGCTTTGCTCTTTTTGTATCAGTGTAAATTCAACATCTTTAAGTGTTTTGACTGTGTCTGACAAACAAAGCATCACCTTGGGCTTTGGAAACTTGTAACATGCATTTTTACCCAATAATTGAAGATTTAATCAACATGCCAGTTTAGCACTATGGATAAATGTATTTATGAGTCCCACTTTGTACTGTGCAGCCGTGTGAAAATGTGGGCAGAGCAATACACATTATTTACCTTGACGCACAGAGAAAAAAAGACAGTAAGAAAAAAGACAAGCTGGCAAACAAGGATGAAACAATGCACAATTTCAGCTTTACAAATATTTTAAAGCATCATTTTCGGGTCTCAAGGAGACACACAATGCATTTAGGTAACACTGAAAGTAAACAATACTCTACAGGGCACCTTTTATTAAAAGGGAAAATTATTGTTACATGCAGCTCTACTTGCTTAGTAGCACAAAGATATTGTTGGGGCATTATCTTTGCCTTTATTATTAGACAGAATACAGTTGAGAGTTGACAGGAAATTAAATAATGACAAAAGGTCCGGGGCCACATTGCCATTACAAGGTCCGAGTGTAGGACACGTTAACATGTAACATGTTCTCTTTACGTCCAGAACTAGAGGAGCAGAACAATAACTGATTTGGTCCTACGTAAACAATATCTGAGTCACCTAATGTGAATGCATGCCAAGTTCATTTAAAACACTGTACCCACAGTCAAACACACACATAGACATGCACAAAAAATAGTCTCCTTTTCAAGGATGCTATCAGGACTGCTGCAGTGCTCACCTTCATGACATTGAAGAGGACTTCCTGCCCCAGGCTGTCCTGGCCTTTGAAGAACTCATGCTCGGGGTAGGTGCGGGCAATGTCTCTGCGGATGAGTTTCTCGCAGGGGGACGACATCTTTAGCAGCTCAGAGTACTGGTTCTTCACCGGCATGTCAGTAGCGTTGCCTAGTAGCTGCCAGACAATGGCCCGGAAATGATGAGGGATGCCCTTCCTGATCAACTCCTGGAGGGGAGAGAGAGAGAGAGAAAGAGAAGGAGGAGAGAGAGAGAGAGAGAGAGAGAGA
>NC_045734.1:18207250-18208019 GCF_008692095.1 Etheostoma spectabile | reverse complement strand
GAGAGAGAGAGAGAGAGAGAGAGAGAGGATTAATACTTTGCTGCTTTATGTATGTGAAGGATGCAATTTTAAGCATCTCTGAGCATCTCTTGAGGAGCAAAGAGCAGAGAAGTGGAATCAAGGATGTGATAACAAATAGATTTATTTACAAGGGTAATTTATTATCATGTTGTAGTTACAGCCGCTCGTTAATTATGATATATTACTCTTTACAAAAATTCTTCACCTACTTGTGTTTTTCCAAAGCCAATAATAAAGCTACACTGTAAGAATTTCTTGGTGACAGAACCTGAAATTAGAGACGGCTTTGTCAGTGAGCGTACCTACCAGTGCAATAATAGTTTTACGTTTTTTTGGTACTATTTCATTGCTAACATCAGCTATCAGGTTACCATACATACACAAGTTTATGTTAGTAAAGTACCAGTGCTATCGTTATTCTGTATATTTTGCGAGATTAATAGTGTAAGGCAATGTTTACAGCGTAGGAGAGAAGCAACGTAAGTTTGTGTTTTTGATATTTTCTCTGAGCAGTATAAGCAATGTCACTGAAACCAAAATGATCTCTTATTATCTCCATCGTTTACACGCAGCTGTTCTAGTTGTAGATAGTCAGTGTTACATGCCCTGAGTGGTCTGCCAGGGAAAGTATGACGCATATGATTACATTTATGTTACAAGGTAGACAATCCTTTTCATCATTGCGCAAGGAAAATGATCCTAAACGTTGTTCTAGCGTTGTGCACAACCATGCTATAGTTAGCCAAGC
>NC_045734.1:18204502-18207240 GCF_008692095.1 Etheostoma spectabile | reverse complement strand
TATAAAACTTCTAATTTACACAAATAGTCTTGTTGCTCGTCATGTTGTTGTTTTAATTCTCTTTTTAACTCAGTTACATGTCCTTGAGAATAGGCACAACAGGCTTTCAAATCTGTCGGCAGTAAAATAATCTTTTCCCCTCCCTCCCTCCCTCCTGGCATTCGTCACAGTCAGTGCCACTGAGTGACAAGCATGAAAGGCGGAGCAGTATAGCCTGCATGTCCCTTACCGGCAAATGTTTTTCAAGATGGTGCATGACTATGGAGCACCATCATGCAAGCGTACATGTCAAATTCCAAGCCAACAGGAATACTTGGAATTGATGGTTGTGGTCAATATTCATAAAAAAAGGACAAGTTTGTGAAGGGCAATCCAGATTTTGATAATGAACAACTACAAACGTTACACAATGTAGCTTTAAAGCCAAACTATGTACAGTTTGCAGCCAGCCGGGGTCATTTTGCTTGGTTTGTCTCCTCTCCCATTTTGCCCGTAGTCATTTTGCTGTCCCTTTCCTCATCCATCTTCTCTTCCCCTGGGTTTCCTCTTTTTGTCACAGAGGACACAAAGACACAAAGAGGAAAAGGAGGAGAGAAAGAGGATGAAGAGAGAGAGGCGTAGTGGTGGAGTTCAACTTAAAGACATTGGTGTATACGGTGTAAGTATTACATTATAAAGTATTATATGAACACAAGCAATTATGAAGGTTTTCTTCCAAAACTCTGTTTAGTTGTAGCAGAACATCAACAAAATAGAACCCAGGCTCGGAGACAACACCCGTTGTTCTCACACACATATGCACATGTCTAAAGGCACACTGTGACCTTTAGACAAGAAACAAATGGCCAACCAGCCTCTGCATAAAAGGTGCAATGAGTCAGGGATTTACAGGGATGCTTTTCTGTTTTTGGTTCCATTAAACTTCCTGTAAAACCTGACCGGCAAGATGTAAAAATAAAGTGAGGAGGCTGCTAATCTTCTTATTGATGTACTCATTTTTAATTATATTCAATGACTCATATTTTAGAAAATGCTGCCTGTGACTACATAATCTTTAATTTTCCATCTCCGGTGCCTGATCCCCACCTTCAGGAGTTTGTCCTTCTTGCGTCTCCACTCTTCCCACTCATTGACGATGCGTCCCCACAGAATCCAGGTATCCTCCTCCAGGTGTGACAGGTTGGACGAGGCCGATGAGCTGGACACCAGCGAGGAGCCGCTGTTGCGCCGTGAACCGCTCATCGACCGCATGGACTTGGAATCAGCCTCCAGCAACCTGCATCAAGAGACGGTTTATGAGAACAGGAGGTCACATGACTATACTCAGCGGGTTTGTCTTGCACAAGCCGGTCAAGAAACTGGAGAGAAAGAGAGAAGCTGAGATAAGCATTAGGAGTCACGCTAGACAGATACAACAGTGAGGCAGACTGTAACATTACGAGGATCAGTACAGCTTGTGCACAACCTTGCAAAGGCACCAGAAGCCTCATGGCTTATTACCTTTAACTACAGAATCAAAGGCTAAGCCATGAAGATATTACATACACAGCTGCAACAAAAACAAAACACCTTTGTATACAGGGTCAGACACAGCTGGCCTGTAACTGAGCTTCCAGTGAGTCACAGCAATAAGATCACCACTTTATCTTTGTATCTTTCAACCTATCAAACTTTTAAATTAACATGCTGCCTTCATCAGCATAGAAGTCCTAGAGTTGAATGTTGAGGAAGCCTAAACAATGTAAACAAAAAGGTACTGTAAATACAAGGATAGTCTGCCTTTTTTGACATCCCAGTTGAGAAGTTAATTTAAAAATAATGTAGAAAATAGTCCATATCTTATGTTCAGTAATACTTCTACATTCAGTACAATAAGTCCATTTGTAAACAAGAATGCTGGAGTGTCTGTGCTCACCCTGAGATTGGGCCACATGTTCAACACTCAGTTTGTCACTGCCTACATTAGCATGTAAATTGTCAGTTTGTATATTATAAGCAACATATTCAGACACTGCTGCTCCTTACAATCAAAGTCAAATCAGCTATTTTAGCCAAGGAGTTTTTCAACTCTCAGGTCAAGCCAAGTCAGAAAGTCCCCATGAAGCCGCAGCCAGCAGAAAGTCACTGCTCCCGGGCAAGAAATAGTCTAGCACATAGCCCCTTCTAAAATCACAACTTGTTTTTCATACCTGGATTTTTGTACGGATTAAACAAACCCAATAAAATAAGGTAATTACTAAGCTTGAGAGGTGCTGGTTGGCAGAATTTGTTACCTTAGGACAGAGCCCCCCTGTTTCCAGTCTTTAAGATGAGCTAACCGGCTGCTGGCGGTAGCTTCATATGTCACATACAGACATTAGAGCGGTATCGATCTGCTCATCTAACGCTCAGCAAGAAAGCACAGAAGTGTATTTCTCAAAATGTAATTTCCTTTAAATGTTTTGTATTTCTTTATCCTTGTGTTCCTTGGAGAGATGATGTGATGAAAAAGACCAGCCTTTACCCAGAGGGTGTTTGGCATTAGTCCCACTTTGATCCTGAATGTCTGATTCTTTTAAGTCACTTGACTCCTATGTCCTTTACTTTGACTGCTTTGCTGAAACATGTGAAGGATGGAGGAAGAATTGTACAGCATGTGCTATTCTTTTTCTTTTGAAAGTGATTTACTGTCTTTTGAGGCCCTGGTGGAGTCTAAGCAAAGTAATGATAATAATAATAATAATACATTTTATTTAACA
>NC_045734.1:18203667-18204492 GCF_008692095.1 Etheostoma spectabile | reverse complement strand
AAGCACTCAAGGTTGCTTTACAGACAATAAAACACAGATACAGGGAACAGACAAAGTCAAACATCTAAGCAACTAAATTAAGTTTTTCTGCAGTGATACAAACATGTGAACAGATATTTCCCCCCCAAAAATCCTGACTGGTTAAATAATGAGTTTCCTGAAAGTAGCTTGTATGATTTCATGTTAGGGACCACAGTGCCTACAGTCCTTTATCTTTGTTTAATGCTGCTTTTTAATTCTTCTTGTAAATGTTACAAAAATAAAAATTATAAAAAGATATACTGATATAGTTCCCAGGCCTGGTTTAGTGTTTTTCTTTTTTTTAACAAACTCACCTATTCAGTGTTTTCTAAAACATTACCATACATACCCATTTTTTTACGCTAGTGTATTCTTGCAAATGTAGGGCACACAGACTTAGGATTCCAGGTCAAATTTACATTGTCTTGTGTTCATTTCACACAAATCCCTTTGCATTAATCTGGGTACAGTGGCAGTGTTTCAAGACCAAAGGGACTATGTCTAAAATGCTCTTAAATACGATATTTACTATTTCTCCAGGCATCACTGTGAAAACAGACTTAAAGGGATACTTTGTATAATGATAATGTTGGTAGTATTAGGGCTGCAAAATTAATCAAATTTTAATCACAATCACAATTTTGACTTTCCACAATCAAATTTGCGTGATCTAGCGATTTTTTTAATTTTTAAATTTCATAGAACGCTCCGGTTTTTTTTGCAAAGCCAATCTATCGCTCCGTAAACCCCCGTCTGATCATGTGCCAGTCAGAGTTGTTCCTTGCACCGCGCAGCTTAGTTTCT
>NC_045734.1:18203537-18203657 GCF_008692095.1 Etheostoma spectabile | reverse complement strand
TGTAGACAGTCACAGAGGACAGAGTAACGGGAGGAAAATTCAACAGATAGCAGTCGGTTAAACGTCAGTCACAAGGTTTACCAGTTTACTAGTAAACGCAACATTTTGTCCCGTTTGTGT
>NC_045734.1:18203455-18203527 GCF_008692095.1 Etheostoma spectabile | reverse complement strand
ACAACAGCAGTGACCAGTGCTAGTCGGTGAAGGTGCTAGTTAGTGTCTGTTAGCTCACAGGGCTCTAGGGCG
>NC_045734.1:18197744-18203445 GCF_008692095.1 Etheostoma spectabile | reverse complement strand
GTAATATTTTTCCTCTAGGACGCACCGGTGCACCTCATGTCCTCGCATCCGCTCCAATTTTGTTTATATGGATATGGTTTAATTTTTGCGTTACATGACCCATTTCTTCTGTTAAGCCGTGCCTGTGTTGGATCTCTCCTCTACTCTCTCTCCTCTTACTTTCCGCGCCGGTCCACACTTCTGATATTTGTCTACAGTTTTAATTGTTATTAACACAGCTGTATTTTGTTAAGCATGAGAGGGAAACCTGTATTTGTACCAGTGTTTCCGCTGGTAACTCTGCTATTGCGGCTGCCACGGTGAAAAACACAGAAAACTTACTGAAAGCAACTAACTTCAGTTTGTAGAGTAATGGCGTGTCAGACGGAGCCTGCTGGTCTTGGGCCAGAGGTGTGACCCATGGCCAAAATATCATAGTTCATAAAAATGCAGCGCAGTGACGATACAGACATTTCATACACACGACGTGTGTAGCTCCACTGACCCGCCATTCGACCCGTGCTGGACCCAATCATAATGAGTCAACCGTCTCTCTGTGAGTACGTCCCTCGCACTCCCTCTCTCTCCCTGGCTCTTTTAATCAGTTATTGTTGAAAACAAGTGAAGGAGCTTTTTCAGAGATACATTTAAAAAAACAAAATCCTACACTATTTATTTCAGATAGCTAATTTTTTTAATGTATTGTAGCTATATGTCTTTACAACATAGAACTTCAACATAAGAAGAATTTAGCATAATATGGATGTGAAAGCAGTTATAAATAGCGTATGTGACAATACAATTTGTTTTGGTTAAAAACAACAAATAATCGTGATAATTAATCGTGATCACAACATTGATCAAAATAATCGTGATTATCATTTTGGCCATAATTGTGCAGCCCTAGGTAGTATTTCTGAATTTAACAATGTTAAACTTAAGACAAAATCCTACCAGTGCCTAGATCTACATACCAAAAGGCCAGCGGAAATACACCAAGTTACTAGTTGTAGTAGTTCTCATCATTGACTGTCTTCCATCCTATGTTGAAGTGCTTGAAAAAAAAAGCCTTTTCAGTTGCTCATCACCCGACAACAGCATTTATTTTATACCAAAGCAACTGTCTAATTTGAAAGCGCCGAGCAGCAAAGAAACAGCCATTCCTCAGACTTTGCTCTTACACGACCCTGCAAACCTGAGGAGCTATTCAAAGCTTGACGGGCCTGTTTTGCCTAGCTTGGGTTGCTAAGCTACTAATGGAGAAAAGGAAAAGTTTAGTGAACAGTCAATTATTAGGAAGTCTAAACTGCATACACCAACTCCTTCAGTTTGAATTTGGCCAACATGCTATTGTAAAACTATAATGACTGTCTTCTCTCGAATAGATAACCCTGAAGAGGACAGCTTCTGATCTCACCTGTTCTGCTCCTCCAGCTTGGCCAGCAGCTCCAATTCTTCAGGGCTCAGGTTCTCGGAGTCTGCCGGGGAGGCTGCTGGTGCTGACAGCAGTGTATCATGGGAAGATGAGTCTGGGCTGAGCACTGGGCTGCCTGTTGATGGGGGGTCAGGGTCCATGCCAGGGGGAGAAGAAGGGCACTCTAGCTCAGGGGTAGCCCCACTAGAGCCCTCTCTTTCTGGGCTGCCACTGGGTAAAGACATGGCAGTGACGATGGGGTGAGATGGGTGAAGCAGTGTGGGTGTGGGTAAGAGGGTCTTCCAGTCTCACTGTTGGTCTCCCTCCTCAGTGAGCCTGGCTGTCGCCTGATTGGCCACCTGGCTGGCCGTGGACCCAATATGATCAGAGGTCTTCAAACCTGTCATGGATGCAGAAAAAGCTAAATGAAAATGGCTGACAACAGATAATTAAAGAAAAGACATCAAAGCAGTGGTTAACATGTCACTAAAAATACCATTCCAAATATGTCAAAAACTGTGGCTACACAGCATGCTATGCCCATGATATTTGTTAAGTTGTATCTTTAAAATAACAACAACAATTATCCTCATTGATTTTTCAGTCGATTTACTTTACTTTATCGTTCAATCTCTAGAATGCAAGAAATAAAGGATGCATCCTAGTTGCCATGTACAAACATCCAAATAGTTTGCTTTTTTTTTGCACTCAAAAATGTGTGATGTCATGTTAGACCTAATAGACTGAACACAAGTCCTGGCCCATACTGGCCCAATCCACATTAAAGGGTAACTACTGTTTTTTTTTAAAACCTGGAGCCTATTTTTCACACCCTAGCTCAAGTAATTGCTATAAAGGTGTGGCCCTTAGTCACTGTAATGACATCATCCTGACTGGGAATATAATGGTCCGTCATTGCAGACAGACTCAGCTATCAGAGAGCTTCTTTTCTTTTACACTAAGACTGACAGTGGCCTAGAGATGCCTAACACGGAAACACGTTTTTTGTTGACATGTAAATGAACTGTTGCAATTTATAGAGAGCCTCATAACATCTGTGTTTCACCATTGTAAAAGAGAGTGAAAGAACAAACATGCCAGCAGTGTTACACACAAAGACTTCGTACATTGTTTCTTAGTCAATATCAGACTGCACAGCTTTTAGAAGGACTGAGCAATGGTCACATGTTATGGCCGATTGATTAGAAGATTGATGTGCATTAAGAGATAATAAATCAATCAGATCATAAATAAATCAGGAGAATAACAATGAGTATAATGAGTTCAGACAGATAAGTTAGGTGTAACAGATCGTATAAAGAGCTGAAGCCATTGACTATAAACAGCTTTATATTTTTTTTCCTTCTAATGTAAACCCAGCCGTAATTTCACCAAGAATAAAAGCTTTTTTCAGCCATTGAAAAATGTATGCAAACATACTGTTCAGGTTGATTGCTTTGTAAAAAATGTGGCTTGGTTGGTGATTAAGGGTGTACAAGGGAAAGGCATATGTGTTTTAAGAGCAACATTTGATAATGTTAGAAACCCTGTACTCAGCTAATAACTCTGGAATAATTCATATATTAACACAGAAAATACACAACATACACAAACCCATTAGTCTGCATAATCAAAAACAATATATAATACAGTTATTTGACCAACATAAACCATATCGAACTGTTCATGTGATAGCAAAGTCACAAACAATGCAATGAAGAATTGACTTTGGCCGTGTAATCAACCATGAAGGTTGAGAGAAACACACAGATGCAGGCAAGAAGAGCAGAAAAATAGCCTGCAGGAGAGGAGAGAAGCATGATAACAGTCTGAACAGGGAAACCACTACATGGGGAAGAGACAAAGACCACATTCATCCATAGAAACCAGCCTAATCAAAAGAGCCATTAACAAGTCAATGAGAGCGATCACTTTTGTAAAATGGCTAGGTCAAAAGACAAATCAGAAATAACATCCTTATCATATTAAAGCCATTCCACCCATAAGCCAACTGTTAAACAACTTTTATTGGATAAAGTAGTTCTTTACTCAAGTTAATCTGGTAGAGCTAAACTACCCCTCTGTGGCTGAATTTACTGCAACAGTTGCCGATGTGACAACATCAGTCTGCCTTTTGTTCTAAAATTAAATCTGGCAGATTTGTGATCCTCAGGCACAGGCAGTGATGCATCTTTCTTGTCAATCACATATTTACCTTGATACTAGCCATGAGACTGAAAATGCATAACTGTTCCGGAAACTTGTGAATGTTTTCACCTTTTGATCTCAATACTCAGAGACTCTTCAATGAGTGGACAGAAAATCAGGGTCACATTCACCATGCTGCCCAGTTGGTGATCAAAGGCACAAGGGAGAGAAACAATAACATGTTGATGAGGCCGACTCTCTCAGGACAGAGTTAAAATGACTAGTGAGGGTATTCTTTACTGGATCCACATTGGGATTTAGGCTAGGAGTAAGTATTTTTTACACAGCTGGCAAAGCCATCTTCTTTTATTAAGAAAGATGTAATTCTCAGGTATAAAGAGCTACATCCATCCAGGAGTCTACGGTTATAATTTGCTAATATCAATAACTAATGTAAACTCTACAAAACTTTACACAGCCTTTGAGAGCTTGCAATTTTGTACCATTCAATGGTCATATGCATTGATTACTTGTACATTTTACTTATCATAGCACACAACTGCATCAATTGAGTCCAGATCACAATTAATTATCACGATTATTTGTTGTTTTTAACCAAAACAAATGTTATGGTCACATAGGCTATTTAACTGCGTTCACATGCATATTGTGCTACAATCCTCTTATGTTGAAGTTGTATACTGTATGGCTGTTATCTACCGGATGAAATATCAACGTGGATTTCAGTACCTCATTAAGGTGCCAATTAAATGTCTGCGCTGCTCTCTGATGCTCCAAATCAACCGGCTCCTTTCACTCCCAACAAGTAGCCAAATCTCAGAAAACCATTCCCACCTTACCTTCCATCTTTACTTCATAATCAGGAACATAACAGCCTTTCCTCAAACTAGTCATTTTGTTTATGGAGTTTGGTGAACTCCATACTACTTGGCCCTACTACGTGGTAGCTTACTACTTGGCCTTTGAGAAAAGAAAAACGTTTTGAGTTATGGTTCAAAGTTGTCTTTTGTCAATTTGCATGCTTGCTATCTGCACTGACACACACCGACTATCACAGGAATTCCCATCAAGCGCTTGCATCCATATTACCAATCCGTAGGGTTTGAACACTACCACAAATTATTACAAAACAACAACCCACATTAATATTAAAACTTTATAAAAATCCACTAAGCTTTTTGCTTCAAAAAAGCAACACAACTGAGATTCTGTTGGGAGAGCAATCTGGACTTGTTAATAAGGACGTCATTAGATTAAACTGATATCTGGTTGATGAATTGCATTTAAACAACAAAAAGTCCCATGAAAACAGCTTCAACATCAGCCTATAAACCATAACAGTACAAAAGAAGAGATGCTTTAGAGATGTGTCAGCACCACAGAGTGCTATTCAGCTGTGTCACTGTGGTCAGGCCACACTGTAAACGGGTAAGAGTCATGCAGGTGGACTACAGCAGAGCGGACACACACACACACACACACACACACACACACACACACACACACACACACACACACACACACACACACACACACACACACACACACACACACACACACACACACACACACACACACACACACACACACACACACACACACACACACACACACACACACACACACACACACACACAAATGGAAGGACATTGTGAAGGGCTTTGACAAAGCATAACAAGCCAGATTTTCTGAGCTTGGCTGTTGCTCTGTATATGAACAGCAGGCTCCCTCTAATGTCATTGTGTACTTAGGAAAAACCGCAGAGGACTGTGAGATGAAGGGGGGTCAGGGGGATTTCATTGTAATCCATTTACATTTGCGTTTCCAAGCATGTTTAGTGTGTGTCTGTGCGTGCTACATGAAAGGTTACTGTTTAGCATGTGCACTGACATGTCTCAATGCTTGGTGTGTCCATGTTTATATTCCTTAGTTCCACCTCAGTAGAACGTGTGTTTGTGGGTGTGTGCTGCATTGCATGGGTGTGTATGAGTCCTGCAGATGTTTGCCCTATTTTGAGTGTTTATGTTTGGTCTCTCCTTGACTGATATCACCATGCACAAGTATGGTATTGTGTAAAGTCTACGCCTGAACACATCCTCCACCGAGCTCTCTGTCTACAGAAACAGACAGCGCTTTTGT
>NC_045734.1:18188719-18197734 GCF_008692095.1 Etheostoma spectabile | reverse complement strand
ACCCACCCACACACACCACCTCCAGTTATCCAACATGAACCCACGTCCCCTTTGCCCCTCCATGTATTGAATGTTGTATCCGTGGTTTGCATGCAAACCCTCGAGCTGGATGTGTCTTGATTTACAAAATACTTTTAATTGGTGTAAAGAAGCTTTTCACTGTCTCCATCTGTGCTTAGCGACATTGAGCTGGCCTTGGGCAATTAAAATAAGACGGATGCGATAAAGAAAGTACCCCTTTTGATCTCTCCACGACACCCACAAAAACACAGTTCCATCCATATTTTCCCATCTGCAAAATAGGCAAAGCTATACAGTAACATTTTATTCTGAGGTGTAAACTATTTCCCAAGAGGGCGAAAAAAATCTCTTGGAAAACCTGACCAGTATTTTTTGAAAGAAAAACTGAAAAATCAGCTATTTTTCATTGGGATCCCAACCTCGCGTAACCTCGTGTATGTGTTCTGCCCCCGGGGCCTTCCAGCCCTGACATTAAGGGTGACCTCTTTGTTAATCCGTAGCTGCAAACCTCGCTGTTGTTCCAGCTCATGATCAGTTACCCACACGTGGCCTGTTCATTTCCACGCTATTTATCTACTGAACCCACTCACTGTCGTTGTGACTGCTGCTGTCAGTACATAGACACTATAAACAGAAATAATATAGACAGGTTGAGACAATACTGCAAAGTAAATTATAATAGATATAATAGAGATTATTATTTTAATTATGGAGCATAGTGCAAAGGATGCATGCTGGAATAAATAGTATTATGTTATAGACCCAACACTATATGAAGTATGGTAGAATTAAAATTAGCCCCACCTTGACCAGCTACAACATTAAAGTACCAGTTAAATTTTCATGCATATACAATCCAACAAATATGCCAGTTCTGCATAATGGTTATTTGTTGATAATTTTTATTTTTACTTTGAAGATTACTTAACATTGCAGTCCTATATGATGTCACAATGAAAAATAACAAATAAAAGGATCAAAATCGATACAGCAGAACCAGATTGCCTTTCTTATTCCACAGTTTTCTTTTTTGTCAAAAGCTGTTCAGTCGGAGAATCAGGTGTGTAGCCTCAAGCAGAGATGAGGAACCGCTACAGAGGTCTGGAAAGCTCTTCTTATTAACACCCCCAGATTTATTACATTTTCAATGTTATAGTCTTCAGAACCAACCGGCGTTGACTCAAGTGACATCACTTGAGCCAATTTATCAGACTTTGTGCAGGCCCTCTGGAGCCCAGAATACTTCATACAACTAGTTCCCATACGGGTATGCAGTAGAGGTATTGTCCTCATTCCTCAAGACCTGTAAACCGGCTTTGTTTAACTCTGTAAAAGTTAGCTTTTAAGTAAAACTTTGAATGCAGGACTTTTACTTAAAGGTGTATTTTTATACGTGGTATAGGTACTTTTGGTCAAGTTAATGACCTGAGTACTTTGTCCACCACTGCTGCCTGACTTATTCCATAACAAATCTGACTCATGTCTCAGTGGTGTATGTTTAAAGCTCTATGTACTGTTATGTCTTTACAATATCACCAGCCCTCATGTACACTGTATATATTATTAAGATGTCATTAGTAATTCTTACATTTGTGCCATGCAACAAATGCTTCCCTAGGATTTTTCCAATAAGCATTAGATGTGACAATAAACGTGAATAAGGAGGAGACACATTTAGGGCAATCGAGGCAACACAGACAACAAATGTTTTCAACTTGGTTACCTAAATTTACTGACCATGTTCACTTTATATGTCTAATGCTTTCCTGCACCAGATTTAGTTAGTATCTCTCTCCAGATGATTCGGGTCCCCTGAGTGCCATTGTGAGAGGAAATTGTCTAGAAATAGCCATCTCCACAACCCATCAATTTACTTTCAAGTACAGGCAATTATTTTGCTCTTTTACAACACTGAATGGTCAGTGCATTAGAACTAATACTGCTCAGATTATTTAATATTTCATAACTAAAAAATGCATAATAAAACCAACTGCAACATCCACTAATCTCAAAACTGGATTACATGAATACGCCATGGGGAATAACTGATACAAACCGGGTGTTACCACAGGCACAAATCCTCCGCCTAATGTGATGCTAAAGCAAAGACTGAAATTAGTTTTCCTGCTGCATTCTATTATCTCTTAAAATCATAGTTTCCCAGCAGCGCTATCACGAACGCTGATGAGTTGCCGAACTGCAGTTTAATCACCCGTTCTGATTACAAACATCCGCCATTTGCATTAGAAATTGCTGTGTGTGGGTGTGGGTGTGTGGGTGGGTGGGTGGGTGGGTGGGGGGGGCTGTACTATGAATACACAAACACCATCTAAAAAATTAGATTAACTTTAATGTTTTGCATGTTTTTTTGTATTCCATAACTACCTCAAGTGAAGCCTACTGGGGAAATGAGAAAAATTAATCATATTTCAGAAGTTCAATAACCTCTTCCGAATTGTTTACTCCAAAGCAGCACAGGCTCATTGACAGCCAATTATCAGACAGGACACATTACGTTACAGTACATGTTGATTGTGCAAAAGAAGCATCAACAGCCAAGTATGAAAACACAGAATGCCTCAGTCTCTCACTCAGCAACATGTAGGTGTTGTTTATCATGCAAACATGGAAAATAATTCCCTCATGTTTGACTTAGCTGATGAAATATTATACTTTTTACTCCACTATTTTTATCTGACAATTACTTTCTAGATTAAGATTAAAGATAAAAAGAAAGTGATAATCTTATAAAAAACAAAGTTTACACCAGTGGTTCTTATCCTTTTTTGACCCCTTTACAAATCTGACTATTTGGGACTCTTCATCATGTTTCAGATGTCAGAACATAGTTTCCTTTAAATAACTGTGGGATGCCCCAAAAGGTAAAATTATCCAATATTTCACAATAAATCAAATATTAGAAAAGCGTGTGTTTTTCCTTCTTTCCTCTCCAATTAATCATCTCATGACCCCTCACATTTATCTTGTGGTTAGGAACTAAACTACCTTACTGTATAAAAAGTACCAGTATGCATGAATGGATCAGTAAAAACAATCTAATAATCTAATATACATGTATATCACTCTAAAGAACAAGTACTTTTACTTTTCACACTTTAAGCTACATGTTACTGATAAATGTTTTACTTTAACAAATATTTTGAATGCATTATAATGAATTATGTTTACACTGTTTTACCTAACTTAGAGATCTGAGTAATTCTTCCACCTCTGCCTAAGGAAACAACGCTGGGCTAGGCGACAGGTCAAACTACTATTGGTTGCATAGAGAAGAAGGCAATACTCAGAGTAGAGCACACATGATTTCAACATACTGTAGTTCCTCCAGAGCATTTGTAATGGCCCAATGCCTCATTACTTGAACACAATTTGCATGTTGGTATAAATCCATGTATAAAAACAGGCAGCAGTTTAAAAATGAGATGAGGATTCAGTCAGTGTAAAATCTGCAGGGGCGCATGGATCCAGTTACAACTCTGAAGTCTACATGAACAAGGGTAGAGAGAGGGGAGAGTTGTGGAGGAGCTGCATTTGTAGTGAGTTTGAACCGCAGCAGCCAGGTCATCAAGCTGCTCCATGTTTCCACGTGTCAGCAAAGGAAATGAAGTGCAGTGCACACAGGCCGGGCCAGGCCAGGCCAGGCCAGCAACATAACAGTCAACCAGCAAGCAAGCCAATAAGAAAGGCAAGAGCGAAGACAGTCCTTAAGATGCTGGAGGCTTTAGAAGGACACTATTTTGTTTTAAAAAATCAACCTTTTAAACAATAAAATATGACTTTGTGCTGCTTTGCAACACAGGCATGAAATGTAATGTAGATAAGAAAAGAACGGCACAACCACTTAACTTAGACTCTTAGTATTTTAGATCTGAAACAATTAGTCAAAAGAAAATTATTTGGCACCAATTTTTATAACTATATAATTTTTTTTACCAACATTTCTCAGGTTACACCTTCTCAGATGTGAGTATTTGCTGGTATTTTTTGTCTCCTGTAATAGTAAATTGAATATCTATGAGCTTTGGACTTCTGGTCACACAAAAAGAGACATTTGAAGATGCCAACATGGGCTCTGGGCACTTTTTTAAATTTATAATTGATTTCTCAATTGAGAGAATAATCAGCTGATTAACCGTTACTGAAAAACAGTTTTTATCTGTATTTGTTGTGGTTCATTATTTATTTCCTGATGTAAAACTTTGACTATGGGCCCAACATCATTCATAGACGGCACCCTGGTCAAACAGCCAGCCACCACCATTATTTTGACTAATATTGCAAATGTAATATGATTGATGATAGTAGAGGCCTGGAAGGAGCTATTTTTTTTTTGCATCATCATTCTCATTGAAAAATATATTAAATGATCATGGTGTGTGATTTTTGTGAGGATCTGTACCAAACAAAGATTTATTCTTAAGTTTGTAGAATAGGACTTGTAGACTGGAACATCTTCACCATTCAGAATGGTATTTCGAAACATATTTGGCATTTAACAAATATTACCACCCCACAAATTGGATATTGCACTAGTAATGCAATTTCGATCAAATTCAGATTAATTGTGCAGCACTATTGTTAAGTGGATGTTCATTGTAAGGCCAGTAAAAAGACATAGCGTCCACCTTATTTGTACCATATCATATTGCAATATGCAGTATCAAAAAGGCAAATCTTGTTATGACCTTCACAAGTGGCTCTTGCTTGTTCAACCAACGACCAAACACAGTGGCAGATGATATTAAACCTGGACAGCAGTGGGCAGACAAACTGTACAGCACAGGGACAGGCTGCAAGGCGATATCCCTCCTCCTGTTCTTGCTGGAGGCTACAAATACACATGCATAATTCAAAACCACGCACATACACACACAAGTGTACAAACAACTCAGAGATTGTTTATCCTGGCAACCCTGTCCAGAGCCTATTAGCTTACCACTCTCTCAAACAGATAAATAAAGTGACAGCAGCAGCAAGTGCACAGGAAAAGGTGAGCTGGGATAAGCTGGTGTGTGCTCGCATGTCACAGACCTGGTATGCAATCTTTTGTGTGTGCGTGTGTGTGTGTGTGTGTGTGATTGTGGGATAAGATTAAGAAGTTTCGAGGCTGTGGCACATAAAAACAAGGTCACCAGGATGTGAGAATCAGGTACCTTTTATTGCTTGACGGTGAATTGTGTGAGATTCCTTTTGTATGGTGAGTGGATTTCACAGATAAGCCTGAGAATAATCTCACTGTACAGTATCTCATGCAAGGATATAATGAACCCATTACTCAGTGGTACATGTCCTTAGTCATGGGGCATTTAAGCGGTCATTACAATCAACAGAGTAAGATAATTAACTCCTTGAATAGTTTTCCCACTCCTGAAAAAAGATAAGTGCCTGAGGGAGCGCTTCCATTTTGTGTAGTCAGCGGTATCCGTAACCCTTTAACATCATACCCCAAAAACTATGTCAGTTCCCTACTTTTTATTCCACTTGGGAGGTAGAAATGATATGTGCCTGGCCCATATTTAAAGCATAGAGTCATTTAATGAAGTGGGTTTCTGGTTTTCTGTCTTACAAGCCAGACATTTAAAGGGATTTACCTTTAAATCACTCTCTAAATATATGTTAAAAATAAAAACAGATTGATTAAAGGGTGAAAATAACACTGACACCCGTTGATTGAAATGATAATTGTAGCTTAAGCTGCCAGTGAATGAGCAGGTAGGGGCTCAGTGTCTGTTGCGTTTATCAAGGACAGTTCAACATACATGTGGATAACAACACACAGGTAGATAACATAGTAGCCCCTCTGCCATCCACCCACTGGTGTTTCAAAATTAAAACAATATATATATATATATATATATATATTTATTAAAAGGTGAATGTGACTCCTACAACCCTTTGTCCTGCGGTTACATACTTAAAGAGCCTATAATCCTATTGACTAGGTTGTTTGGACATGACAGCTCATTATCCCGGCCTGCTGTTGCTTGAGGATGCCTGAACAACAGGCCTACATGCTCTGCAGTCGACTCATGTCTCGGCTGGATCAACATCTGTGGCCAAAATGACACATCATCCCCCTCTTTGCCGCATCTAATGGCCCGGCTTCCCACAACAATACGATTGTGAAACGACATTTAAAATGAGGAGTCAGAGAGCATGCTATTCCTTAGCAATACAAATGGTTTATGGGCTAATGAATGGGCCGTGTCTCCGTTGGCATGCCGTACAGTGGAATTTTTCACTGAGACAAATGAGAAGACGGATGAAGCTGATGCTGATGGGGCTTCAACAACAGGGACCGATAATGTTTTTGCAATGTGGGCCTGTATAGTTTTCACGTTGATTGTATGCAAATTAGTAAGCAATTGGGCCAGTAAATAGGTTCCAGGCGATAATATTTGTATTACATTAAAAAATAAACACCTCAAATAAACAAATAAAACGGTAAATGCCTACCTGGACTCCTTTTCCATAATCAGAGCGGTGCGTTTATCGTTGTTCCCACATCCGTCCGTCTTAAATGTCAAACGTATGTTAACGTTATCAGCTAATTAAACTCGTAATGGACCACCGAGGACAGATACAGAGAGACCGTCCAACGCAGTGCCATCGTCCTGCCGCCGTTCAACCGGGAGGCAGCGCCGCGTCGCCTCTGCGCGCGGAGAGGCTCGTGTGTTAACTGAATTTAGAGGGAAAACATATTCCTGTAGAGGTCTACTAAAATAACCACGACTGCCGTGCTATGTAGCCTGCGGTGTAACGGGGATATGGTATAAACGGCAGCATCAATCATTACGAGTAAATCACACAGTGACTGGCGTCCTATGCCTTCTGTTGGGCACGAGGTGGGGCGCACCAATCAGGTGACAGCATAAGATGTGATTGGCATGTCACGAACCAATGACTTGTTCAGACTGCGAGATTTCTTTGGAAGGACAGAAATGATAGCCAATTAGGGTAGAGCTGTATCATGCAGGAAGATGGGGCACGCAGGTGTCATACGGCGGTGTCGGTTTTAAAGAATTTCCCATGTATGGCAACTAAACGATTAATTATGTGACAAAATGTTACATGTAATAGTTTCAGTCTTGGCTCCCTAAGTGATTATTTCATAACAACCCATAGCAGTATGGTCATAACTACAAGTGCCTGTATTTGTACTGGCTATTTTCAGTGCTGTTTCTTTAAAACAAAATTAACTTCGTTTTCATTTCACTGATTTCGACAACAACCAAAAGAAGAAATAGGCTACCTGTTCTGTAAAAACTGACCTTGTCCTGAGATTGGCAGCAGGTTTCGTGCACAGCCCAGTGGTGAAGGAAGGAAGTAGCCTACTAATGTATTATCAGTGAAATGCACTTAGAGTGTCACAAGTAAAAATGTATTAGGCCTATTAGATTATTTGTTGATTTATGCTAATTAATTAATTGATGTATAAGTAGTAGTATTTAACTACCCTATGGTATAACGTGTTGGGTCATTACATCTTGATCTAAATCTTAATTTGTAAATTTAGTGGGGTAAGAAGAACAGAGTTTCCCTCTAACTAGTGGAGTAGAAGTAGCCTGTGAAGTGGCATTACGTGGAAATATAGTCAAGTAAGAATGTTACCGTTACCTCATACCTGTATATTTATGTCTTTTATGTGTTTTGGACCTGCTGCACACCCAATCTCCCTTTGGGGACACAAATAAAGTTGAAGTTGTACTAAATGCACTTGAAGTAAGTACATTATGCAAATGTACAGTTACATTCCACCATTGTTAATGCATTATTACATTTTTCTTCATCTTTTGTCTCTATTTGTGTTCATTCTTTACAGCCCACTATGCCTACAACACTGAATTTGGAGTAGACTTAAAGGAACGCACCAACTTATTGGGACTTTACTGTATCCCCCAGAGTTAGATAAGTTGATACATACCCTTCCAGTTAGCATGCGGTTAGAATATGGCTGTGTCTCATGGGACCTTGTTCTTTGTACACCCTGTGACTTTACAAATCCCAACATGTAAATAGGACCATGGTGGCGTTATTTTGTCACTTATTTGAAGCGGTAGCTAGTTGGAACCAGTTACCTGCAGGGTCTTTGCTAGGCTGAGCTAATGCTGGGGGCGTCAGACAGAGTCACAGCACGCACGAGGTGAGAAGGGTATGTATCAACTTGTCTAACTTTGGAGGATACAGTGAATAAGCTAAAGTCCCAATAAGTCTGTGTGTTCCTTTAAGCTTAAACAATTGACCAATGTTATCCACTCAACTCCTGGACCAAATGTGTAAAACATAGGCCTATTTCACTCATATTAAGCAAGATCAGACATGACATGCATGAGGTAAAGAAAAAGGCTATCACATATGTATTTATGTTCTTTTCAAGCTTTTTTTGTTAAAGCAACCTTAAAAGCAGGAAAACACCACAGCCGCTGTCATCACTTCTTTGCCTGGGATCTTTGGCCCAGGCCATTTCCTATAAAAGAACTATCACAGAAAAACCTGCTAGTGCAACCTCAATATCAGTGCTGCTAGTAACACATCTAATTATACTGCATTAATGTAAGAGCTAGGAAATAATTTGACTGCAGGAGATAAGGTGCTGCAGACAACCCATAGGCCTACAGTGGAATAACCAGAAGTGTTCTCAACCTGAGATTCAACAACAGGATGCTGTTAGAGAAGAGAAGCATGAGGGTCACAGAGCATGACAGAAATAAATTGTGCAAACATTGTAGATTGACAGAGATACATAATTTAAGAAAACTAGGTAATGACTGGGAACTTAAAAACGGAAGTAAAATGTATTGGACAAAATGATGAATAGGACTTGTCAGACTGTTAGACTCCAAAGGGGTAGGGGTATTACATCAGTGTTCCAAGAGACCTTAAACTTTAAGCCTGGGCATGGAATTCAGATCCTTATTTTCATTTATAGTCTCCAAATTTGGGAAAGTCATACTCATATCCAGTCTTTTTAAT
>NC_045734.1:18186404-18188709 GCF_008692095.1 Etheostoma spectabile | reverse complement strand
TTTTAGAATTAGATTATATTAGAGTAGATCGCTATACCGATGCTGTTTACCATAGCAGGCCTTGGAGGATGTTCTCAGCCTTAATTGTATTTAACAAACGAGCACACTTTGAAGAAGGCTACATGGAAAGCCTTCTGTCATCTTGCCAAATGTCTTTACTTTATTGCCATCAAGTGGAGAAAATGGATACTGCAGCTCCCAGTAATTTGGGCTCTTGCGATAAATGCTCAATGCTGCGTAGGAAATATAGATGGACTACCTACTGATTGACAATTAGGCTATTAGCTTAAATTGTCATGCACAATAGCCTACTTTCATAATAATTCCGATCACATGAGAAATTGTCATGGTACTATATTATAAAAACGGCCACCATGAACGTATTATGACATATCATTTTACAGAAATAATAAGGCATAATAATTGTTAATTAAATATACAGCTCTGATCCTGCTGATTCCAGCCTTGGAATAGTGGAGGTCGCCGTTCTTTTTGTACAGGCGCTGAGGTCGAGTGACAGATGCCTTCAGGTGTTATTGCATATAACGTAATAGTGAAATAGGCAATTCCGACCGGACTATTTGAACAGTCAAATAGCGGGATAACAGGAATTAATGACTTCAAATTTGCCCATGGGTCAGTTTACGTTGTGGAAAACCCAAAAGCCCTGCCATTTTGGAGTTAACATAATGTATTCAATCATGTCTAGTTTTGTATTTGTTAGTTTAATTGACAACCTACTAGGTCAAGGCATTGTCTCGCATCACTCACAAGATGTATAAAATAAAATGTTGCTGGATCCACGTCGTTATAGGGCAAAACATCTTAACACGTTCTGTTCACAGCCATCGGTTCAGGCTATAATAAAGTCTGTGGCACAGATAGTCTGTATAAAAAGAAGTTCAAACCGCATAGAGGGTGGACGATTTTTCGTGGTGTATTTGAACACGTCTTACATGTGTGTGGTCACTGCTGCTCGCCGTGCTGTGAATACTTGCTATCCTCTGTAGTATCACACGCACTTTGACATCGGCGGGACGTAACATATCACAAAAGGTAATATTGCAGTACCTTCGTGCTTTTCACAACAAACTCGCCAGTGTGTAAATTTTATCTATATTTAATGAATTGAGAAATGTTTAAAATACTCGGTAGCAGTAGCTACAGGGGTTTGAGATTTGTTTTGGCAGCGTTAGCTTAAACACGCTAGCCTCATTAACATTAGCTTTGTTTTGAGTTAGCTAGCTATCTAGCTAGTTAAAGCGTATTAAGTTGTTTTGACCATTTGCCCACTAGCTATACAATATATTCCTACCAATGCTGCGTTTTAGAATTTAGACCATGTGAAAAACGTTAGCTCGTAACGACGCTTTAATGTTGGTCAAAAGTACAAGTATTTTCGTGAGTCACGTTCAATTGTTTGCTGCTAGCTTGCTAACTAGCCGAATTGAATGAAAGGACGAGTAATGTTAACGTTATCGCTGTTTGTGCCGGGTCACAGCGGCAGTCGCCGTAAATAAATTAAACCAGACCCATTTATGTTTAACACTTAAGACTGTATAAACGGATTAGTTAACTTCCTCCTCCAAATAATTCGTTCATTCACTTTGATGCAAACCGTGGCTGCGGCCTGTTAGCCAAAGTATCCTCCTGCTAACTTTGCTAATTTTCGAGACAACCGATTAGGTTTCGGTGCTCTATCGTTATAGCATCAAGCTAATCGACACATTCTTTATTATAGAGTCCATAACCCATTCTTAGATGCACTTATAGTAATGGGCAATTTCGGACATCAGTTAAGTAATAGCAATACTATAGCAGCATTACCAGATGTTAGTTTTAAGAATTACATCTGATTATCTAACGTAAAAAGTATTATTTGAATTGTAAGTAGATAGAAACTTTAATCTAAAAATTTACTTTCACATTAAAAAGGACTTTGACACAACAAATGGTGTGTCTTCTGTACATATACTACCGGTAACTAACTAACTGATTTACATGCTGTTCTCATAGATGGCTGAGACCGACGTTGACAATGAACTTTTGGACTATGAGGAGGATGAGGAGCCCCAGGGAGCCCCCGAGAGTGGGACCCCAGCAAACAAGAAGGAAGTGAAGGGGTCCTACGTATCTATTCACAGCTCAGGCTTCAGAGACTTTCTCCTCAAACCAGAGCTGCTCCGTGCCATTGTCGACTGTGGTTTTGAGCATCCCTCAGAAGGTGAAGATTGTTTAAAGTTAAAATCAATATGTATATAATCCCTATTTTAAAGCTACAGATGTAATAAATGATTGTCTTATA
>NC_045734.1:18173760-18186394 GCF_008692095.1 Etheostoma spectabile | reverse complement strand
TTTGTTATAAATTATTCAGCAGATGTATAAGAAAGATTCACCTTTTAATTCATAAATCATTTTTTTTATTTTCAGTCCAACATGAGTGTATTCCACAAGCTATCCTAGGCATGGACATCCTGTGTCAGGCCAAGTCTGGTATGGGAAAGACGGCAGTGTTTGTACTGGCTACGCTGCAACAGATAGAACCTGTGGATGGTCAGGTGAGTTTGTCATCTTTTGCTCGACTAAAGCTATTGTGCCTCCTATATATTTGTACAATACCTAGGTAGTGTTTACAATTCTATTATGTAAATCTATCCTCTGGATTATCATTTGTAGCTATTAGATGTTGTAGACGTCTATTCTGTGCTTAGGTCTCAGACCTAAAGCATATGCACTTAACGTTGAATTGGTTTAAGAATTGCATATGCCATAGCCGTACACAAAGTTGGGAACGCAAACTTGATAGGGGTATGTGCTGCTTACATTTATGGAACCATGAGTACAGTCATTTTGGAGAGACACTGAGAAGTTAAAAAGACTAATGTCCTCCTTTCCTGTGTGCCAGGTGTCTGTCCTTGTAATGTGCCACACGCGAGAGTTGGCCTTCCAGATCAGCAAAGAGTATGAGCGCTTCTCAAAGTACATGCCCACTGTAAAGGTGTCCGTGTTCTTTGGTGGCCTGGCCATGAAGAAGGACGAGGACGTCCTGAAGAAGAACTGCCCTCACATTGTTGTAGGAACTCCAGGACGTACCCTGGCCCTCATTCGCAACAAGACCCTCAATGTGAAGAACATCAAACACTTTGTGCTTGACGAGTGCGATAGGATGCTGGAGCAGCTTGGTGAGTAAAAGGAACAGAAGTGTTTTTATAGTGGACTTTTAAGAAACTTGTAGCTTTGGTGAAGGACTGTGGTCAGTATGTGAGACAGGGGAGGCTAACCTTTAACTCTGAGTATTCTGTGAATTCATATCCCACTTAGGTAGTGCCATGTCAGTGTGCATTTAATGTGAAAATAGGTTGTGGGAAGAAAAATTCTCCTGTAATCTAATTGTTAATGAAGTATTGTATAATTTAGTTTATTTAAATTATTATGAGAAATTGCTACTTTATCTTTAGAGATGATAAGAATGGTTACAAATGTTCTTTTGTATACACAGAATAATTGAAATGCAATTAGTGTGACTTTGGGGGAATTTTTCTTTTCTTTTTCTGACAGATATGAGGCGTGATGTCCAGGAAATCTTCAGGGTGACACCCCATGAGAAACAGGTTATGATGTTTAGTGCAACGCTAAGCAAAGACGTCCGCCCTGTCTGCCGCAAGTTCATGCAGGATGTAAGTTATCATTAAGAGTTACGAATGTTTCCAATTCTACCCACTCGGATATATGTAAAAAAAAAAAAGTTTTATTAGAATAAATTATGTTCGTCTTTCTACAACAGGAATAGTAATTCATTCATCTGATTGTTGCTCGTTACAACACCGGTGTTACTGGTTACGCGGACATCTTGAGAGAAAAGATATTCGGTGACCCTCAAACTTTGGCCGTGGAGCATGTGTTCCATTTGCGAGGCAGCCACTTGAGTTAAAGTTTACAGATTGCCTCATTAACATTATCAGGTTCCCAATTAGCATTGGGATAAAATACATAATATTGCCAAATTGGCTCTTTTGCTTTTCGGTCCTCCTGGCTCTTAGTGAGCCCCTACGCCTGTTTCATTTGTCAAACAATTGGTGAAAGATCAGAAAATTGTATGGAGTTGTAGACGTTTTGTGTCAGGCTAACATTTGACTCTATTCTCTTATTGTGTAGCCCATGGAAGTGTTTGTGGATGATGAGACCAAGCTGACACTCCATGGCTTACAGCAGTATTACTGCAAGTTGAAGGACAGCGAGAAAAACCGAAAGCTCTTTGACCTGCTCGACGTCTTAGAGTTCAACCAGGTATAACTGCACTCATTTAAGGAGATACTACTTCAGAATCAGTTATGTACAAATTTATGGTAATATTTACATTTAATGGCTTACTTATTAACACATTTGCAACCTTGTTCTTTTACTAATAATTTTAAAGTTCATGCTTCTCATCCTCTACAGGGAGATGTTCATGTTGCTTGTCTGTATCAAATTTTGGTTCCTTTTTTAGGTGGTCATCTTTGTTAAGTCAGTGCAACGCTGTGTGGCTCTGTCCCAGCTGCTGGTGGAGCAGAACTTCCCTGCCATCGCCATCCACAGGGGCATGGCGCAGGAGGAGCGGTAGGTGCCTTTTTGATTCTAGTCGTTTTGTTCATACATTGAATTCACCAGCAGCTTTCCTAATTTTGTTATCCTGAACATGAAATAATCCCATTAACATCACTGTACTGTAATTTGTTTTGGTGCTCAGTCTCACTTTGGAATATTATCTTACCTGTTTCTGTACTTGCTCATCCCTCGCCCCTCAGGTTATCCCGATACCAGCAATTCAAAGACTTTCAACGGCGAATCCTGGTTGCCACCAACCTGTTTGGCCGAGGCATGGACATTGAGCGAGTCAACATTGTCTTCAACTACGACATGCCAGAGGATTCTGACACATACCTTCACAGAGTCAGTCCAGCTATACTATATAATTTTGTTTTCTATATGCATATCTTACAATGAAAAATCTTTATCTTTAAAAATTCACAGGAACCTGTGGAGTTGGTTTTAATCAACGTTTTATAATCAGTGAATTGTAATTTAGAATGTTCAGAAATTAATACTAGTCAGAAATAATAATTTATAAAAAAGTAACCTTTGTCTGATTCTAAGCCCCCTTTCCTGATTATAGAACATTGGTAGCATTCTTGTTTTTTCTTTGAGCAGAGCCCGTTGTTGCAGACCCTAACTTGTTCTCTGTACCTCAGGTTGCCCGTGCTGGCAGGTTTGGGACCAAAGGCCTGGCTGTCACCTTTGTGTCTGACGAGGATGACGCCAAGACCCTGAACGATGTCCAAGACCGCTTTGAGGTCAACGTAGCGGAGCTACCAGAGGAGATCGATATCTCCTCCTACAGTAAGTTCTCTTGTTGCTCACACGGTTTTCTCGCGACAACATGCCAAGTGGTGATAACACGCCAAGTGACGTGTATGATTACGTCCGCTGTATAGAGCGTAGACATACACGTGGATAGTTTAAAATGTGTACAGATAACACGCCGCTTGGCTTAAAGTATAGTTATGCAAAGTCATGTTGATATATGTTGACTTTTTTGTTTTGCGGGACCCATTTGTGTTTACACATTTATACATAATTTCTTCACTTTTAACATGGTGGATGCGTAACAATTATTGGCTCTGCTGTAACTAGTGAGAAAACGTTGGAGCTAAATCCTATTTGTAAACCTGTGTATAAATGTACACAGGCCTACAAATAGAATAACACTTTTTCCTTTTCTTTTTTTCTGGCCCACACATCTTAAACTTATTTTTTTTCTCTTTGCAGTTGAACAGTCAAGATGAACCTGAAATGTCTTTCCAGTGAAGATCGTGTGTGTGATCCTTGGTGTTGCTGTATTTTGGTGGAGGGGAAAAAAAAACAAAAAAAACCCACCTCCAGCATTTATTTTAAATTCCCCCTTCCATAAGTTCAGCAAATTCATAATGCTGAAACACATTTTAATTTTATGTCTTTGCAGGGTGCTTCTTTTAGTGTTTTTCCTTGTTGAAACATGGATATATCGTTTTTGGTTGAAGAAATAAACTTTTTATACTTTAATGGTGTTTAATTTTTGCACATTTTTAACGTTTTTCAGATGTTACAATGAACATAGTTACACTACCACAGTATCCTAAAATACAAACTGTTGTAGTTATTATCACAAGCAGAGGGAGCTATATCATAGTTTGAGAAAACTGTGGCTATGTATTCAAACATTTGGCTACTTTGAACCAAATGTTGAATTAAAGTAAAACCTTGAGCTCAGCAGCCAGTTTTCTCATTGATGGACCAACGTAAACGTGCGACTGCTAAACTGTAGTGTCTTCATCCATGGAAGTACAGTATATTAATGTGACAATAGAAACATGGATCCAAATAAAGGAAAATATATTTACAGAATACAGTGTGATCCAAAAATGTTCATGATTGTGTAAGACATTTTTCTAAGCTGCATGTAATGCACAAACAAGAAATTGGTCCAGTCCTAGTTTAACGCTTGTGTCAGTTCCAGATAGTGTTCCTTATCATTATGACTGTGTCATAATTGAATAAATTCATGTCAACGTGCCAAAAAAACAGTTGGTACATAACATGCTGTGCTGATTTTATATATATATTTTTTAATAAAGTCCACATCTTTCTAGATAAAGCTGCAAAAAAATATTTTGCTTGTCACTGAGTAGCTACAGTGCATTGTGGGATAAGGAGTCATCCAAAATCACAGTATTTGAGGCTATTGTTGCAGGTGAGGTGACCCTTAAGCACTGCTGTCATAGTAGTGTCTGTGCAAAAACAAAGTGCTGTGTTGCTCTTGTAGCATTTCCTCTCTTAGGCTGGTCTGAGGGCCTCAAAAAATTCATCCACACTCAAACCAGCAGTCAGTCCAGAGTTGAAAAGTCCAGGGTTGCTTCAGGGCTCTAATTTCAGTCCCACGTCTGTTTGATTAGGAGCGTGCAAGTGTACAATCCACTCCTGTCACACAATATCACAAGTAGGGTTGCTTTTATGATGATGATCAAACAAAGGTGGCCTGTCCTCCTTGCTGTTTGACAGGTGGGTGCCTGTGGCCTTCCCTCATTTGGAGCCAGATGGGGAAAAATGGCCCCTAGTCTTGAAGCGTCAACAAAGTTGACCTCATCATATTAAAATTAAATAAAAATGCTCCTCAGTCTATGTACTTGTGTGTATCTCCGTACATCCACTGCTGTGGAGGGAGGGCCACGTCATTAAGGTGGCCGCAGTCATCGCTGCATTTACACGACTGGATAAACATGGCTGATCTCTGGAAACGCTCGCCGTCCGGGCAGACAAAGCTCACGGGTACAGTGCGTGTGCGGCGTGGCGAGCAGCACTGACCGTCGGCACACACACCGCAGTAGTTGGGCCGGTAGAGGCGAAGACTCACACATTCTCCGTAGGACAGGCGGATAGGCTCGGGGGCTTTCTGGGTCGGGGAGCACTTCTTCCCTCTCTGTGGTTGGATGAGAAAAGTAAAAAGATGATAACCATCAGTTATGAGTTTTGTTCCTAATTTGGCTTTATTAGCAAAAGTCACCAAAACAAGACACATGAAGATTTTCATTATACAAAAAAAAAAAATCTAGTAAGCTTTGCCTTTTATCTGCCCTGGCCTTTTACATAACAGCAGATTTACACAGCTTTGCACTCAAACTCATTAGTTTCACTTTAAGAGGGCTAGACTTCAATTTATTCTGCCAAAACAGGGATTGAGAGAGGAATTATCTTTTAGATTGAAGTGATTCATTTTAAGATTAAACATTTATTATACATTTGAGTGTCCTTGTCTGTTAAACAGGGACACCTATGACTGTTCTTGTCCCCCAGAGCTTTTCATTCAGTAGAGCAGAGAAAAGATCTTAGTGTGTGTCCAACATAGGGGATTAATATAGACCTACCAGTTCCCTGGACTCTGAGCACACAGACAGGGCCTAGCTATGGACAGTTGCTTGGCAGGAATGCCGGGGGTGGGGGACTATATTTAAAAAGGCGCCTGCTTGCCACCAAAACACCGCTGAGTAAATCAACTCTGCCCAGTTCCCACTGGATGCAGAGCTTCCCGAAAGTACCGCTAAAATAATCTCTGTTCTTGAACTCGGAATGAAGGTGGCTTACGCACTAAGAGCTTATTTACTCAGCGCCAGAATGCCAAACATTTTCAATACCTGCTCTTTAGTTTAAAGATGGAAACAAGGAAGCAAAGCAAAAATGAGCAGGTATTTTTTTTTTTCCTGCGAAGTCTGACACAAATAGATAAGAGGTGAAATAATACCTTATTGATTCGTCTTATCATGAGGCGTTAAGATTTCACTTTTAACGATAAGATGTGATAAGAAGTTATCTTGGCAGTAAGGTGAATATTCGACCTATACTCTCGGTCTGTCTCTCCTTCAGTTCAAGTCTAGTTCAGTGTACCTCACCTTGGCTGGGACTGTAAGGCCGTGGCATGGCCGTATGGTACAGATCCTCATCTCTCTCTCTAGCTTGCACTGAGGGTTCTTGTTGGTGATGCGAGAAGAAACTCCCATCCCACAGCTGCGGGAGCAGTGGGACCAGTCAGTGGTCTGGACTGGACACTTCTTCTCCTTCAGATGGTGCCACACTAAGGAGCCACAGAGGAGGGTGGCAGGCAGGCAGGCAGGCAGGGAGAAAAGGAAAGATCATACACATAAATTAGGCCAGCGGTTCCCAACCTGGGGGTCTGGACCCCATCGAGGGGTCACAAGACAATTGGCAGAAAAAGTACATTTTCCCACTTCACAATGTTATGTTTATTTTTTTCAGATTTTTCTTTATAGCCACAATTGCAGTGTAGTTCTACGGATGGCAATGCCAGTCTGTTGGTTGGTTGGTCGGTCTACTACTCTGGTCCAGACTGAAACATCTCAATTACTACTGAATAACTTCTGAATGGGTTTATAATTTATGTATTAGTATTTTGATTACAGTTTTATTGAGTGATATTCAGCCCCCAATTTTAAACAAAAGGAAAATGTGAATCAGGCAGTGATGATAAACACTTAATATTTCTTTCTCACCAGACAGGTGTTTGTAGCCATGTTCCCTCTCCCAGCCGCTGGACTTGGCGTCGGGGAGCTGGTTGGCCAGCTCTTTTTCAGGCTGGTGCTGACGTCTGGGCAGGTGTTGTTGTAGTGGAGGCACCTGCGATGAGAGATAAGATAAGACAAGACGAGACAGTGCTGGGGATTCATCTGTGCCACAGTCATGTCTATCTTTTATTTGTTTTTTACAGTGTTATCACCATGGCACACTGATTATCAAGGGATTACTTCAGGGCAATCGGTCAAAGCAAAGACACTTTACTCCTCTCTACCTGCATTGTCATATACCTGCATATCTACTACATAATATAATCAAAGTAGAGGGAGGCAGGCCAGTACAGCCCCATCTGGTTGGGGAGAGTTCTAGCCCGACCAGACTCCTCTCCTTAATCTGTCTCTCTTAATTATGCTGTTATAGTTTTAGACTGCCGGGGGACTTTGACACATTGAACTCTTCTCTCCTCTCTCTTTTAATTTGTGTGCATCCATGTCCCAGAAATGCTTGTTACTAACCTAGTTCTGGGGAACTTATTCCCCAGAGTCCTTATGTTTTGTTTTTTTCCACCCAGCATGTTCCTTGGATTAGGGTGGCACCAAAATCATGGTTGCAGCGGTCACCGTGGTCCTGCTGCATGCCCTCCTATGGCCTGTTACACCCTGCTATGCTCTGCGGTGCCCTGCAAAGTCCTGCTACATCCTACTATGTCTCACTATGCTCTACTGTACCCTGCTACGTCATGTAACACCCTGCAGTGCCATGCTATGTAATGAACTACTACAACTACTATTTTTACTCACTGTTCCATTATCTTTTAGTGTAACTGTCATTGCCACTTTTCATCACACCCCCAACCGGCACCTTCCGACACCGCCTAACTGGGTCTGTCTGAGATTTCTTTCTAAAAAGGAGTTTTTCCTTGCCAGTGTTGCACTAAAAGCGTGCTCTTGGGGGAATTACTCGAATGGTTTGGTCCTTGTAAATTATGGCGTGTGGTCTAGACCAACTCTATCTGTAAATTGTAGAGTGTGGTCTAGACCTACTCTATCTGTAAATTATAGAGTGGGGTCTAGACTTACTCTATCTCTAAAGTGTCTTGAGATAACTCTTGTTATAATTTGATACTATAAATACAATTGAATTGAATTAATGAATGGCACCTCAACTTTTTGGTATTTCTGAACAAATTATATAAAAAATATTTCCAATTTGTGTAATTGTTTTTTTGAGACATCTTTGTTATTACATGAAAAAAACGAACCCGATACTTAGGTGGCAGCCGCCAGGTACCCTTATGGCAGTCCACACTGAAGCAGCACTGCCCGGGTATCTTGACCAGCCGTGGGTAGAGGCAGGATGGAGAGGCCGGTGGCAGCTTGTTGGTGCAAATAGGAGTGCAGCCAACAGCGCCATCGATGCAGGTACACTGGTGTTTACAGCCGGCACGGAAGCTCTCGCCATTCTGGTAGATCCTGCCGTTGTACTCGCATGTGCGTCCCTCTGATTTTGCTGGAAAGACACATTTAACTCAGCTGGAACAAAACATTTAACTACTCAAGAATTGCAGAGCTGGCTATTGTTATGCATAAAAAAGAGGCAACAGAGGCAATCCTGGCACAGTCCATGGATTAGGTATCTCAGAGATGCATCTCTGTTTCTATTGGACCTCCTGTATAGCTGAAACATCAAGGGACCAATGATTGAGCTTCTGGATACAGCAAGTATGAGAATTCACCACATGCTCTTATTTCAACAGCTGTTGAACAAAGTTTCTCCTGACTTGACCGAAACCACACACACACACACACACACACACACACACACACACACACACAATGACTTCACATGGCAACAGTAAACAAAAATCACACAGAGGACCACTAAGATTGAAAGGTCAGTGGAAATAAGGAGACAGGAAGTGTCAGACTCCTTGTCTCCAAAGCGTGGAAGAACCAGCTATTAATAATTTGTTGGGCAGCTCCAACATGGTGCAGATGGAAGTGTATTTTTATCTCTGAAATACCCTGTCACTGCCATAAAACATCAACTACTCATTAAAATACCCCCGGTCTTGTTCCCGGATGTGCATGGTTCCATGTTGCTTAATCGCATACTTGTGATGGCTTTAACTTTATGGAAAGGATAGCCAATAAATATCCATTTCATTGACACCTTTTCTACATTGTTGCAAAGGTATCATGACCTTTTGGCTTGTATATAGCACATCACATTCACCATATTCATTTTAAATATAGGATTATTTTTCAAATGAATGTTGATACTATGCCATCAATTGAGGGAGCAGTGCAAATATCTGTAGAACTGGCAGATTTTTTTCAGAAAGAAATTCCTTCTCTTCCAACATACATTGCCCCTTTTCCTCTCTCACCTCGACAGATGCCCCAGGCCGTGGTCACATCGTTGCCGTAATTACACTCCAGCCCTTTGTGGTGGTCGCAGGGCCTCGTGGTGCTGCAGTCCTGGTTAAGCTGTGCAGCACACACCTTGCAGCACCCACATCCATCTGGCACAGTGCTAACTCCTGGAGGGCAAACCAGGGGCTCGTCAGGGCACTTGCACACTGCTGGGCAGCTAGCAGTCACCTGGAGGGATGAGGGAAAGAGCAGCGAGGGAGATCACATTGTCAGACAAAACACAAATGATCTGAGTCATACAACATTTTTTTGCTGTCTTCATGTTGTCTCAGTAAAAAAAGAAAGAAAAAAAGAACTCCATGCAGAGCCTAGTTCAACTTGTTGTACAGTGCAGCTTCAGGGAAGGTTTCTTGCCTCCTTGACAAATTTAGAGTGCCACAATGCACTTTTCCCAGCTTTTCTCCCGACATTCATTTTCTGTATCATCTCCAAGGCTCCCTAGAGTTTGTGACTGATTTTGAATTATTTCACAGACAATGCACTGCAGTAGGCTACGCCTGTACAGTCAGTCAAGCCATTGCTGGCAAGTCAGTCCTAAATCTCCAGACAGCTCAGAGTTTGTACCCAGTCCCCTGCTGACTATGGTTTGAGTCATCGCTTAGCACTAGAGCCAACTTGTTTAAGTTTGTGGGAATCAACATGTTACTGTGCTTTGGAAAAAGGAGACACAATCCCCCAAACTTCATTTACCAAACGTTAAATTGTGTTCACTTTGGCATACAGAACATGTAGATCTACATCAGTAACTGCAGTTAATCTGATGTTGAAGGTGAAACAAGTGAAAGCTTTTCTAAAAATACATTTTGTGTACACCGTGTTATGCTTTTCATACTCAGAGATCAAATTTCAGTCACATTTACAGGCCTACGAGTCTATTATCCATGACAGATTACACATCAAACTAATCTTCTTTAAAGACAGGCTACTGTGTATGAACAGAATTTTGGCTTTCTCTGTCGGGAAACCTCTTACCTGTGTGATGACAGCTGTTGTCAGTAGAGTCAAGGAGATCAGAAATGCCATGATTAGCCTATGACAAGTTTAAGAAAAATACAAACAAAGATAAAATATATCCTCAAGCTAAAATCCCCTGAACGGTTGCTGGTCGTTATTAGTTTCACGCTGAGTTTCAGTCTTTTTTTTGGACCTAGTTTTTCTACCAGGATGAGTGTCTAAAATCGGATTTATACTCGCTGATGAGCCGCTGAGAAAACCCCGCCCTTCTCCATGCTTCTAACCAATCAACGCGCAGACAGCAGCCCGACATTCCAAACAGGCGTGGCTCAATGGCGAGGATAGTTTGCTGATTGGTGGGCGTGTTTTGGAATGAATGCAACCATTCATAAAAATCGCTGGGCCACTCTATTTATTTTATGGGTTAAAAATTAAAGTGTAACAGCCTCTTTCAAGTCACACTCAGGCACATTCCTGCTTTTGTGGCCACCACTTTCCTAACACTAAGTAAATATATTCAGCTGGGCAAGACAGCATGGTAACATTAATAAGACCTCAACCTTATAGGGGGGAGAACAAGGCGGCAGGAATTCCCTCTGTTTTTCCAGACCAATGTAGCTGCCAGGACAGAAAATTATGGTGGAGTGTATTAAGCAAATAGTAAGATAATAGCACTTGTCAGAGTGAGTGAACACACCCCTCTATGTCTGTGCCCATCATCATTGAAGAAAAAGTGTTTCTTTAGTTTTTAAAGGTACACTTTGATTGTTTTTCAGTTCATCTTAAATTCAGGTGGGCCAGCTGTCTTTGACTATTATTTCTAACCACATGGTGCTGACATGGGAATGATGAGGATATGATCACTTGGAAAGAATGGTGGAGTCAAGGGTGAAAGCAGAATTATTGTTTTAAGAGCAGCTCATATAGAGTTGGCCTCCTCCCACTCCGCTGTCTTCATTTCAACCACAGGTTTTCAACCACACCTGCCCTGACACAGAGACCTCCTTTGATGAGAGAAATGTGATAGGCAGAGGTTTGAAAGTTAGGTTCCTGCTATGAATGTCCATGTATACGTGCATAGTTCAGGCTTAGAAACTAAAAAGTGAAACATGGTTTCTTACATGGGCTGTGGTGGTCTTAGGTGCTGGGTGTGTGCTGGTGAATGAGTTAAACCTCAGTCTCATACAGGATCTATAACCCATATTCAGATTCAGGATTAAAATAGGTGATTGATTCAATCTTTAGTTTGGTAAACTTCGCATCACTGGCAGACCCAACTCACATGAAAATGACCTTTCAGCTATACCTGTTGCAATTAATGTGTGATATTATTAATGTCAGTTAAATATAATAAAATTGTGCTCCATATTTTACATGTAATATCCTGTTTTCCATAGACCTGTACAGTTGTTCTGTTCCATTGTTTTCTGTAATACATTTAGATTTTCTTTCATTTCAAGTTAAATCTAAATCATGACATTTGAGAGAATTCCCTGACTTGTACTATAGATGGACACCCTCTTCCATTTGTCCTTATGCAGTAGCTAAAACATGAACACTCCTAACAAGGAAGATACTTGAAAATGAGTTACAGACACAGTAAACATCCACAGCTATTCATCTTTCCTGATTCGCCCCTAAACTAAATCTCTCTCCAGCCTTTGGCAGGTTTGAAATTATATGATTCATTGAGCTGATTTCAGTCCTAACAAACTCCTTCACAAAAGCAAAGGATTGTTAAATCTGTAATGCCAGTAATTCCAAACTCAATGTTATTCCTCAAGGTGGGATTCCTTTTCCTATTTTAGGAATAGCCTACACTTATTTGCTTTCTTGTTGAGAATTTAAACAAATAAGATAGAATGTGTTATTTAGTGAGATAGAGGTGCTGGTATTAGGATTTAGTTTCCTGTAGACAAAGCTAGGCTTGCTGTTTCCCACTGTTTCAAGTCTTTATGCTAAGCTTAACCGTCGCCAGCTTTACTGTTTTTTTCAACTTTTCATCAGAATTGGAGTCAGAATCAGATTTATTGGCCAAGTATACATACATATACAAGTAATTTGACTTTGGTAGGTGTTGACTCTCTACACATTCAACAAATAGACATAGTAACATTCTGTACAATATAAACAATAACATACATATAGGCACATACCATAATATACAAAAACACAAATATACAAATAAGACTTAATATCACACTCATCAAGAAAGCCAGTAAATGTAAAAAAGCTTTTAATCTAATGTAATCTTACAGACTAAACCTCGTCTGAATGTATGACAAATGTTAAACGTGTAAATCTTTCCAACTGACATGTGTTCAACCATATTTTTTTGTTTTTGAATATAGCTTTAAAAAATAAACTGGTAGACTGGTTAGTCCTCATTTACAACCATCATTCATCTTTGTTCTGCAGCTACCTGTCTGACTAGTGCTTCGCTCAAAAACACATTAGACGTTGTGGACTGAAGTCATGACTCTCATTTAAAAAAAGGA
>NC_045734.1:18171496-18173750 GCF_008692095.1 Etheostoma spectabile | reverse complement strand
GGAAGCTGTCAGTCATCGCTCTAATGGTGTGAGCAAGGAGACAAAGTCATGGCCCATCTATTTTAATCCTCCGGTGGTCATGGTACACGGGGAGTTCTGAAAGTCCTGTGACTGCTTCTGTTTTCAGCTTCTTCTCCAATGCCAGATAAGAGGAAATCAGAGATGTAAAACTAATCTTGTGTGATGAAATAGACCAGTCTTTTTTTACACAGGAACCATTCACTGTTTGTGAGCACTGGCACGTGAGAAGTTTTATGGTTAGCCTATATTTATTCCATCTGCATTGTTTTAACAGGGAATCAGAAGATTATAAATTCTTCCACAAGCCAGTCTATTCTGGGAGATGGGAATAACTTTTCTCCAAGCTGAGATTCAAACACTGAGTCACAGTCAAATGGGCAAATAGACAAATTAAACCAGTGTATCATAGTTGAGCAAAACAGTTCCTAAAGGTAATCATAATTTTATTATCTTTGTGCGAAGCTAAGCTAAACCGCCTGCTGGCTGTGTGCAATATATTTAGTATTTCGTCTAAGCTTATTTCCTATTCAAACTAGTTTCCCAGTCAAACAAAGTAAAAAAAATCTTTATGTAAAAGCTATGGGTTACAGTACAGAAGGAGTAGCAGCATGTCCTTACCGGTAACACTGCAAAATAAAAGCCTTCATCATGCAGGATTGCCCCAGAATTCCTATGCATCAATATTTTAGCATTTTAACTACTTTATATACTGTTGGGTAGGTGGATCAATAAAAATAAATAATATTTCACAAGATGACAGTGGCTGACAGCTATGAGGATTGTGTTTTTCTCTTTGCACTGGAGATTTTGGGTCTCTTTTCTGGCTTTTGCATATAGTCTACAGTGATTGGCTTCCGAATCTGTGATGTACCAAATCCAGCTTGGTTAAAATGAAATGTTTGAATCTCAGATTTTAGGAAAGTATTCAGCCATGTCCCCCTTGGGAGGAATAAGAAAAAACTCTAGTGAAAATTCTCTAGTGATTCTCTAGACATAAAAGTCAGTATATAAGGACAGACATAGGGGACACAAGCAAAAGATAAACACATTTTTGAGTGGAAGGGGCTCTTTAAGACGTAACTCTCACTAGCATGCAACCTAGGGTCTTTTTGTGAATGTACCCGAGTCAAACTTTTGTTCAAAAGCATAATTAGTTTCATGTTGTGTCGAGCCTTCGTAGTGTTTTAAAAATAGCGCTTTTGATGCTATCATTGTGGTGCCCCTGGCTCTCCCATTCAAAAGGCCATTTGACCAAAAACGAGAATATGGTAAACCTTAAAAGTGGCACTTCCATCCTAATTATGGTTTTAAACAAAAGTTTGACTTAGGTACATTCACAAAAAGACACTAGGTTGCATTTTGCTGAGAGTTACACTTTAACATCAGTAGCCTGATTGAGTAAATGTAGCCTACAGTGTTTTTTCCACTACTATAAAATTATGTCAACTGAGTGCGAATTGAACCCAGACTGTCGGTAACTAACAGCTGTACTGAGTGAAGAACGGTAACAAGGTTTACTGAGACAATATGAAGACAGCAACCTAATACGCAGTCTGGGAAACAAAGTGATGTCAGAATGGCTAATGGCCTGTCACCTGAGAGGTGCCCACAGTGTGCTACCCGATACACAAAAACATCAAGCTTTGTGAGAAAGGGCTGATGTAAAAAACAGGAAAGGTCCAGAGGAAAGAACAGTAAATAAAAGTAGGTAAGGGGGTGGTGAGAGAAAGAGAGACAAAAGACACAAAGGCAGCGGGAGGGGGGAAGCAGGGGTGTATAGAGCAAGGGGAGGCTACAGGTGTTTCATGGTAAGAGAATTTGTTTTTTCAAGGGGAGGAGTGAGCAAGTGCCCCGCTGCTTGGTCTGGTCTGGCCCGATGGGGTTCTGGCAGCATGGCAGTATGGTATTTCACATAAAAACAGAGTGCTGGTATTTTAAGGTCACATGAACCAAATTACATGATACTAAGGTCATATACTTTAAAGTACATAAATACATACGGAGAGACGTAAAGAAATACACATTACATAACATAATTCTAATGTAATTATCCAAATGGGAGCACAAAATTGAGACTTGTGGAGAAAAGTCATGTCCTGAGAGAAAAGGGAGGAAGAAAGAGTGCAAGTGGTGGTGACAGGGTGATTAAAGTGGTCTACTGCTGCTGTGGAAAAAGTTAAGCGTGTGGGAACCTCATTTATGTATGTGTTTAAGGGGACTCAAAGGAAAAAGG
>NC_045734.1:18167663-18171486 GCF_008692095.1 Etheostoma spectabile | reverse complement strand
CGTGTGTGTGTGTTATTCTTTTAAAAAGAACAGAACAGAAGCCTGAGTTTTGACTGTCTTCGACAGAGACAGAAAAGTGTGAGAAAGCTCAGAGCGAGACTGTATTTGTGTGCGTACCCCAAACTCCTCATATAAAATTATAATGTGTAATGGGATATGTGCTAAATCTGGCATTGACATATGGTTCCTGTGTTAATGAACTGTGCAGTTTAAATCCACAGAGCATTGTAAAGTTACATAAGAGAGCAGGACTTTCTGGAGAGTAGTGACAGGCCTGGCAAGACTGACATCAACTTGAATCCAAAACAACTTCCTTGAAGCAATTTCTCCCCCTAGTGGGAGTTTCAGAAGAAATTAATGAATAAAAGAAACAATATAAACTTGTCATATGAAGAATCTTTCAACAAATACAAAGGTTCAGATAAAGATTGAAACGTGTCTCCGATCATCTTTTTATTTCTGAGATTAAACCATGTAGCTCTTTAGGACACAAAGTGGGACTGGTCTCTTTATCCCTGCTAATACATCGTGGTCAACCATTATTTTTTTTAAACCTTGCTCTTTTTCAGTATTAACTTGCCACACAGTGAAGACTGTACTCTTTCCTCAAACCTCCACAAGATGGAGCCAAACACTACAATATGGAAAAATCTCTCCAGGGCATCTTTTTTTTTATTTCAGCCAATGCTTAGCAGAAAGGTATTGAACTGTGAAGTCAACATTGGCAGTGCAGACACACAAAAGGCCAAAGGAGCACCATGACACCTGATTTTGATAACTCACCACTGCTCAGTTGGTCTTTTTCTATTACTTTAGTGTCAGGGATGTGTATTTAGACAAGCGGTGGGCAACCATGTGACACACCAGCTGATTAAACATCTAGCACACTTTGGAAAAGCTGCAGGATATCTCCCCTTGCCATTGTTGGGTCACAGGTCTACGCGTTCATGGTCATATCACATGCTCATCTTTCCTCCTTCATGTGTCCACCCTAGTATTTCCAATTAAACTCTCCCCAACAGACTGTGAGTAGGTGGTGTAGCTGAGTGATACTCGGATACTCTCCCTCTTTTTCATCTTCTAACAATCGTTTCCCTCCCTCCCTCCTTTCTAATTTTTCTTTTTTACTAAACCTGTCTGACTTCTTTTCCTTTTCCTTTCCCCTCAGCCTCTCTCTCTGCCCTCTTAAAGACTAAGGAGCGTGGACGCTTTGAACCCAGGTTTATTCGGAGCACGATCTTGGCTCCCATCACCCATGGTCTTCTGATTAGGGACCCCTCCCCCCAACTGACAAGAAAGCTTTTCCCAGGCAGAGTAGCAGCACTGCCTGAAGACTTGTAAGCCAAATATCCTGCTCGTCTCTGAGGTGGGGGATTACCCTTTGGCCAGCTGCTAGATCCTTCGTTTCCCATTTGGGAGTACTGGGTTTAAAAAGCACAAATATGGAAGCTTATTCCGCATAAGCTTCTGCAAGGGCAGATGTATAGTGGATGTCAGGATTTTAGCCTTTACTACTTAACACCCATGCATGGACATCTATAGAACTGAACAAATAATTCCATGTATGTTGGAGACATACTGGCATGCTTTAAATGTTCTGTAGTCCCTCAGCTAACTTGTAACTTTGATTAGCTTTTCATTTACCTGCCTCAAATGTTCAGTATGTATTAACATACAGTCTGGGTGTTTGGAGTAAGCACAGATTTTGGGTGGATGTTAAGCACCTTGCGGAGTAGAGCTCTAATAACAACCTCAAAATCAACAAGACCAAAGACCTCATTGTAGACTTCATGAAGTCTAAAAGCTGGAGTCACAGTTTGTGAAGACAATACTTATACTCTAGTTTATGAACAAATACATGCAAAACTAATGAGATTTCCATCAACCTCAGCAACTTCAGCATGTTAGCATGCAGTGGTTAGTACTTAGCTCAAAGCTTCCAAGCTTAGAAACAGCCACACTGAGTCGTTACAATGGCTGTAGACTTGTTAAAACACTCTGTAAATGTAGCAAGTTTACAGTGTAAACAACAGTGTACACTTCAATGATCCTGCCTTTTCAAATAAACTATTTTAGCAAATTTCAGTATTTTGAAATGACAATATCTATCCATGACGAAAGAGTTAAATTGAATTGAATTCCATGCTTTCATCTTCTTGTCCTTTCTCCTAAAACCCTCCATCGTGCCCAGCTATGTATCCGCCCCCTCTCTCGCTGCTTCCCTCCTTTCCCCCTTCCTCATCTATCACTTCCTTCTCACCTAGTCCTCCCATGCACACATCCTTTTGTCCCCATGGAGATACACTACAAGCTGACAACGAATGCAACCTTCCATCAGCAGTCCCAGACTAACACAGATATCTCAGTCTGCAACATTTACAGATAACCAACATCTCTCTCGGCTCCATCCTTCATTTAGCTTTCCTATGTTTCCTCTTCCTCTGCCTGCTCCGACAACGATGGAATGAGGGTCTTATAGAGATAAATGATGCCTCTCAGCTTCCTTACCCAACTACCATCTGCTTCCGTTGTAACCGCGGTGGGGAATTCCCCTGGAATTTTCTCATTCCTCTGAGTAATCCTCAGGTTTACAACATAACTTTTTTGTCAAGGAACAATGAAAAAAAGCCTACACATGGCTCACTAGAGGAGCTAAAGACATAAAGCAGCCATGATAGCGATTCAGAAGGTTGAGGCTCATCAGATTTCAATTACGGAGGAAATGAAGTGGGTGAGTAATATGAAAAGATTGATAACACTCTCATAGTGATCACTTCGCCTATTTAAAAAGAAAACACTCTTTACTTTTAAAGCTGGTTCTCCTGTTGCTACTGTTAAGTCCATTTTCCAAAGTTGACCAAGCTGGTTTTATATGACATAGGGATTTAAGAACTAATACCAGAAGATGTATCTTCCTCACACAATACGCAGAGAAGCATAAAATAGATTTAACATTAATGGCAGTGGATGCGGGAAAGGCCTTTGATGGACTAGAATGGTCCTACTTGTTTAAAGTATATGAAGTATACCACTTTCCATTACATTTTAGGAATATGATCAGAACTTATTCTCCTAAAGCATATGTATATACAAACGGAATTCGATCAAAACCTTTCTCATTAACTAGAGGTACTGCCCAAGGATTGAGCTCATTTGCTGATGATTTATTACTTTACTTAAGCAATGCAATCACCTCAGTTCCACACATTATAAAAAATAATTACAAGCTTTTCAGGGATCTCAGGATGTAAAATGAGCAGTGCAAAAACTGAGCTTTTGGCAATAGACTCTTGTAAAAAGGACTTGGAGAATCTCACACAATTTTGGATACAGAAAAAAAATTAGAATACCTTGTAACCTATATTAGATGATAAGTAAAGTTAAAATGTATTTGGTGTCAAGGGCTGATTGTATTATGTATGCTGCAAACTCAAAAACATATTTTAGCACTGGTTGTTGTTGTCTTTAAGAAATCTTCCACATGTTGCAGTCTAAGGCCATGCACTGTATGTGAATTCAGGTTCATATTAAATTTGATACTTGAATAAAGGGACACGACTAACAAAATGTTGTGACTTCAATTCCCCTTTTCACACATTGAGCAGAAGGGATTAAATAAATCAAAGAATGAGCAACTCCTCACAAATCCGCTGTCCTTAGCGCTTGTGTGCATGGAATGGTACATTGGCAAATACATGAGATGGAGAGGGAATGTTTAATTTAAAAAAAAGACCTAAAACGGCCTCAGAGAAAAACAGTCTATTCCGCTCACTCGCTCACTCGCTCACTCACTCACTCACTCACTCACTCACTCACTCACTCA
>NC_045734.1:18154958-18167653 GCF_008692095.1 Etheostoma spectabile | reverse complement strand
CACTCACTCACTCACTCACTCACTCACTCACTCACTCACTCACCTTGAGCTACAGAGGCAGCAACCCTCAAGGCCAAAAACGTATCAAGGAGGTGGTTCAGCCTTCTTCTGCTCACCATGAAGTTATAATACATTCAGAGTCTCCACTTTTTAGAATGAGGCAATATTTCATGTGGATAGTTTCTGATACAGCCAACAGGTGTCACACAGTGATGATCAGCAGTTTTAGTGTGACAGTGTGATCAGTCAACATTAGGTTTATGGTTGTCAGTGTACAAAGATAAAAAGAGATGAAAAAAAGATGCATGAGTGGGATAATCAGTAGTTTCAACAAACAGAGCAGCCTCTCTTTGTTTCTCTGAGTCAGTTTGACACTGCAATGGGATGAAGAGCCAAGTTGGGCTCGAAGCGTTGTAGTTTTTCTAAATGTAAGACAGCAAAACATTTTATGTGGAGCATTCTACAGTGTTATGAGACCTTGGGAAGCTTTCTTGTCTTTCTTGTAATACACACACAGGTTCAAAGACAGGTTTGGGCCTTGCACCAGCTGTTAATGCAGAAGTGAAAACCTGCAGATAAGAGAAAAACAGGACACGTATACGAATAAAAGCTAAGCTTGTCACTTTGGTAAACGGTACTGTCAATGGGCACATTGAAATGTGAAATCTTGTTTTCCTTTTAAAGAAATTGAAACATAGGAATAAGGAAATATGTGAATAGATTCCTTTGAGTTACTCTGATGTGAGAAGCTGACGCACATAAGTATTTATATATAAATTAAAACGTAAATTGATGGGTTTGGAGAAAAGTAAGAAATACTGTGTGTGTGTATGTGTGTGAAAATTGGGATGACAATCGGCTAAAAAAGCGCATTTTTTGTAATAGAATTTAACACCATTAAATGTCTGAGATTTATGTTTGATACAGCAGAAGAAAGAACCAGCACTGCACTGTTTGATCTTTATGTCAACGCCTCTTTGACAATGCAGAGGGAAGGGAGAGTAATGTAATTCTCCTGAAAGCTCTTTTCTTTCTTTTGCTCCGTGAAACATAGATCTATATGGTGTGGTCCAGAGGTGAATGTACACACAAGCTAAAGTAATAGCTGGGTGTTGACACATAGAAGAAGAGCTGTATGAGAAGGGATTTCCCCCCTAGCAGCTATCAGTTTTTGAATGACTTCTCTGTGAGGGAAGTGTTGTGGGGTAGTGAGACCCAGAACACAGAGATACAAAAATAATCGGTAGACAGGATAAAGTAAAGGTGGTTTAATGGATGCAGAGGTAATTCCAAAAGAACAGGTGACAGGTCGGCGGAATGGTGGAAGGCAGCTCAAATGGATCTGTACGGAGAGGCAGAGTAGAAACGGTGAAACACGAAAAAAACACGAAAACAAACACGAGAGCAAATACTGTGAGCCAAGTTACCACGTGAGAGTATGTAACAGCCTCCAGCCAAGTATGGCAGGAGATGATGAGTAGATGGGATACAGCTGAGTGGATGACGGAATAGGTGATGGGTAGCCACGCCTCTGGTAGGAACGCCCTCACGGCCAGACAGACAACAGACAAGACAAACACAGAGGACAGGGAAAACATGCCAAAGGTTGGGGGAAGACAGCAGACCACAACAGGAAGATGTTTCATCTGATTTCACATGTCTGAACTCAAACAATACTGCAGCATGGCATTGTCTGACGAATGCACCTTGTCCCTTAGTTTGACCTTTTCTGTAACTTACTTGCAACCATAAACAAGTCATTTATTCCATTCAAATGTGTTTACAAAACACTGTATACAAAACATTGAGCACCATAGAGATAACAATGAATCCAAAGGGGCTTCACTTGACATTTACAACAGCAGCAAACAAGTATTTGCTATGTAAAGCACTATATTTACTTAAAGTATAGTGGAGAAATGGCATCTTGAGCAGAGAATGAAGTCGCACTCTGTGTGTGTGTGTGTGTGTGTGTGTGTGTGTGTGTATATGTTGTTTCAAGCTTCTCTGTTCTTTGTGAGAACTGTACGGAGGCAATGCCAGCCCGCTGTTTTTTTCAGTGTTTTGAGTACAGCCCTTTTAAAGAGAGAGAGATACTTTTCACTTACCTCTGGTGGTGGTGTCTAGCCAACAGTTTTGGTTTTATTTCACATCTGCATTCCCTTTTCCCTAAGTTAAACATATTTAGTCAAAAGCAGCCCTATACAACCACAGTCTGATTGGTTGCCTAGCAGCTTCACTGAAACAGTTGGGGGTTAATGCTGCTGACCAAGACATACATTATCTTCTTTTAGGAACAAGCTCAAGACATTTTTGTTGAGCTTTTAAATTAATAATCTTAGCATGCTGCCTATGTTATAATCACTATAAAATACTGTTTTAGTTTTATGCTGTGTATGAGGGAGGGGGCAAGCAATGCTGTTTTCACCAATTCCACTATTCACCAATCCTTCTTCTTTAGCTTCTAGGCTACCACTGTTGGAGAGGTTTGCCCAAACCCCAATGCGATGATGCAAAATTGACTGGTGTGTGTGGTGTTTTTTGTTTTGTCCCTCTGTACATCGGGATTGGAAAAATAAACAAGCCTGTCATGTTTTTCAGGTTGTAAGGTTTTAGAAAATTAACAATCTTTGGGTTATTACTGAGCTCCTGCTGTGGACTAAATAAAAACTAAGCTAGCAAAACAAATGCGCTGCTGAGACTAACAGCAGGCTGCCCTGACTATGCTGTCAGCGGTTTTCAGGCGTTGACACTTGACCTGTGCACGGTTGAATTTCTGGAGTTAGAAACTTGGAGATTGGTGGTTGCTATGGATGCATATAACTCCCACACAGCTTAAATACATGTTATTATAGGTTGTATTTGTGTGCCCTCATGCAGCCACTGTTGTTTTTCATATGAACAATGTACTGCAGTATGTTGAACACTAATAGCTTTGAAAATCATCAGAAGGAGCTTTCACTGTGTCTATGTGTCTGAAAAGCTTGTCCATGCTTTCATCTTCAGTAGACTTGACCACTGTAACGGTGTCTTTACAGGTCTCCCTAAAAAATCAATCAGACAGCTACAGCTGATTCAGAATACTGCTGCTCAGGTGCTCACTAAGACCAAGAGACTGGATCACATCACTCCAGTTCTGAAGTCCTCACACTGGCTTCCTGTGCCTCAAAGAATTGATTTCAAAATACTTTTGCTAGTTTGTAAATCACTAAACGGTTAAGGGCCAAAATACATTTCTGATCTTCTACACTATGACCCACCCAGACATCTCAGGTCATCTGGGACAGGCCTGTTTTCTGTCCCTATCAGAATCAGAATCAGAACTAAACAAGGGGAGGCAGCGTTTAGTTTCTATGCTCCTCATTTCTGGAACAAATTCCCAGCTTCAGTCAGCCAGCAGCCAAAACAAATAGATATCAATTCTCCTTTGTACCCTCTGCCATCTCTCTGCTTAACTCTGTAAAGAATAGGTAATGTGTGCACATAAGGCACACTTGAACTTAAACTTTTAATGTTGTGGTATTCATTTACCCATTAGGTCTGACCCTGTGTTTTCAATCAATGTTGTCGTCTTTATTTTCATGTACTGTATGTCAACTTCTTTGCTACTGCGGCAAAACTATTCGCCCCTTGGGGACAAATAAAGGTCTTAAACTTGAACTTAAAATAAAGCTGCCTTGCCTTGCATTGCCTCTGTGTTTGTTAACACGACAAGCGGGGAGTGGTCTCGTGATGGCCTCTTATAATATTTACCTGCAGATTCATTCTGAAGCTGTCTCATTGAGTGATGAGTGACATTTTTAAAAATGACTTTAACACAGGGTGCTAAATAATAATTCCTTTATCAACAAGCTGGAGGAAACGTTTATTTTTATTCTTTTTTGTAAGAATTTTGGTGTGCGTTACTTGGTTATACAATTTTAGAGGACTTTGACCTTGACTCCTCTTATGTGACTGACAGACAGACACAGAGATATTTAATTCTGAAATTTCGATCTTTTATAGTGATAATGAGCGTTGCTTTAATCTTTGGAAGAAAATATAAAATTATCAGATTGGCCCATGCATCAGTACGTTTTTATTTGTTCTGGAGAGATAACGTGTTTAACAAATATGTTCCCCCAGAAATATTCCCTCAGTTCCCTGAGTGTTCAGGATCATATGGTCGCTGTCAAACTTTAAAACTGTCAATTGTCATTTCAGTATAAATCCCAAGCTCGTTGGACGTCCACGCCTCATTCATCGAGATCTTCAGCCAATTTTTTTTGTGTGGGTCATCATGATTAGGTACCAGGAAGTACATCAAATAAAGGCGAAACAACAACCACAAATTAAAAAAACAAATAAAAAACAATTTTAGAATTTGATCAAAATAAGTGTTTTGTCAGATTTTCATCTCTACTTTTAATACTATGCTTCCCTCAATACTGTCTATGCCGACCCACACCTACCAACTCACCCTACCATTCGGCCACTTCTTCCACCCCCGTCCCCACTTACTCGCCTACCCTTTGCTCGTCCTCCATTCAAGACAGCTCCCACTAACACACACACACTCACACACTCACACACATACACACACACACACACACACACACACACACACACACAACAACGCACACTCACTCACACACAACAACAAAAAAACAAAAAAACAAATAAGTAAAATAAAATAAAATAATGAAGGGGTGAAGACATGCTCTAGAAGGCAGTATACCTTTGGCTCCATTGACTATCAAATTGTTTTATTTCTTTTTATTCTTGTCCTCTGACATTGATCTTTCAATACACAGACAACACTTCATTAAGGTCTTCCAATTCACTATTGAGGGTGCTTCCTTATTTTTTCCAGTTTTACAATATTAGTTTTTTAAAGATAAGAGAGGAAAAAAGTATCTGCCAGCTAGTAGGACATCTTAATCCCTCCATATCTTGAAAAATACACATTTTTGGAGAGAATAGGATTTTTCTGTTAGTATACTTAGATAACCAACCTCTATGCTCTCCCAAGTCTTCTTAATTCCTTTGCACTGCCAAATATAAAGGATATTTCTTAATTTTATTCAGATGGAACCACATCTGACATTATGAAGTCTATAGGAATCACTCATTCACATATATGGCAGACACAGAGCAACGTTATCATTAATTAGCAGACGTGTTTGCAAGTCCAACATTCATTCTCTTTTAACTTTATTTTATAAGACCTATCTTGGTCGTTAGCTGTTAAATAAACATAATAATGTATCCTTTATTAGTCCCAAGAAGGCAAATAACACTTTTCACTCTGTTGTTAATACACAGGACTGAATTAAAAACATGCTCAGTACCTATACATGCAATTAATGGAGAGATGTCAGAGTGAGGGGGCTGCCCATGGAAAGGCAACCTGAGCAGTTGGGAGTTCAGTGACCAGGAGGTGAACTGGCACATCTCCAGCTACCAGTCCACCATGTCCCTCAACACAGACATGCAAACGGCCCCACCGTCCTTCCAACATAGGTGCAAGAGTGCACAGACTTTGTGATGCTTCTGCCTCTAATTTTGTTGTTTTGCGTCTATTCGTAATCGCTACATGTCTCTGTAGTTTTGTGTCTCTTTGTGGTCACTTTGTGTCTCTTTGTAATTGATTTGCTTCTTTTTGAAGTATGTTTCTTCGTGGCCATTTTGCATCTCTTCATGGTCAGTATGTGTCTCCTCAAGTGACATTTTGCAGATGAAGGCGAGGGGAGGGGTGGGGGGTCGTGCAAGTAGTGTACATTAGGTTTTTTGAGCTTTTTCACGGAAACAGCTGCCTGCTGCTGAAAATAACACTGATGAGACCATTGGGAGTGAACCTGAAAACCAATGCAACGACCCAACAGACGCACAGTTGAACAATTAGTAGCTTAAACAAGTAGTCATGTGATTTCATGTGAGTTATCATGCTGGTTGCTGTTTCAGCACTCTTTGTTCACGCTTTGGTGACTAGCTTAAGGAGCTTGTTGCTGGTCAGGTCAGGGATTCAATTAGCACAAACAGATACCAGATCAGTTTGTAGTCGTAAGTCATCAGATTAGTGTCAATGCTTTGGCGTGTATCAATTCCCACACTCTCATATGTACACAGAAACAAAACAACTCATACTGACGTGATTGAGGCCATTCAGTCAACTGAGGCCATCTGTTCAAAATGAACACAAGTGGCTCTTTATAACTAGCGCTTCTTCACTAACAACTGTGACACACACGTACAATATTTGACAAGGTGAGCAATTGTGTCCAGGAGTAATTTCATTCAACACTGCCTCTGCTACAGCTGTCTGCGCCTGCTACAGTTGAAAGACAGATCATCCTTTTAAAAATGGAACACAAGAGATCAGATCTCACACTGTTAGCTTTACAGACTTTACAATGTCTGTAAGTTTAACCCATTAGTTTTAAGTGTCCGACGACACCAGTGCCGTAAATATACCGTACAGTATGAAGAAACCACTGCTTAAGGCCTCACAGTCTTGGTCTATTAACATGACAAGTAAATCAAATGGGTACTATAAGTACTTGAGAGGTCCATGCTCTGTTCCAGATTTACAAGCGAGCCAGGGCTTTAAACAAGAAATTACGTTCTCCTGCTTATCGGAAAATAGTTATGAATAATCGCTCATGTTGAGGAAACTCAAAAACCGCAGCGCAAAAAGACATGACATCCTTCACTCTAAATAGTAATAAATATAAGATAAATAAGTGTAAACTGATAGATTTTAAAAGTGAATCTTAAAATGCTCATATTATGTATTTTGTTTTTTCCCCTTCCTTTATCGTGTTGTTAAATTAAATCATGCAAGTCTATTCTGGTACAACTGGTATTCTGGTTCAACCTCTAAATACAATTATGAACCTGAAATTGAGCATAATATGAGCACTTTAAGAGAAGGAAGACAAAAGACATCAAGGATATTAAAATATAGACATCAGTGATGTGTTTAGACACATTGCATTAGTATTATAGTATGTCTGCTGTAAATAATTCACTGTCAGTGTAAGGTAGATCAACTAATCTTTTAGTAGGAACAAACCAATCACCAGAAGCCATGATCGAACTGCTGCCATTGACTACGCTTTGCTCCCAGTTCCATTGATTCATAAAACTATAGCCCCAGAGGTCAAACAGGATGCAAGCATGTTTTGTCACTTAGGCGCTTTGAGTTTATAGATGTTAAGGTTGACCCATAATTCTTCCATTACTCCATTGTCATTACTGAGCGCCTAAACAATGATTTAATGATACTAATTGCATTGAACATATTTTTGTCTTCAGCTTGGACAGTAGTGCTTGCTTGAAGTGAAAAGGTCAGAAAGTAATATGAACTGACTGTGCAGTAAAGTGTGGCACAGAAAAGATAACCAACTGTGAGGCAGGTGAGTCTGTATGTTATTTGTGTTTATTTCTACATGGCTGTGTGTGTGTGTGTGTGTGTGTGTGTGTGTGTGTGTGTGTGTGTGTGTGTGTGTGTGTGTGTGCATGCCCGTGTGTGAGTGTTTGAAGAAGGAGGGGGGTCGGACTGCTCTCTGGCCCTGACACACACTCTGATGGACTGAATAACCTTTAAAGTGAACACATCACATGAAGGATAGAATAACCCATGGGGATTCATACTCCTCGTAAAGCTTTTTCTTTTCTATTCTTACAGTCAATAAAGTTTGCTGTTTCCAGCGGGATGTTGGGAGCTGTGGTGTCCTTTCACCAGACTTGGCTGGATCCTGGACTGCCGGTGCCATTCAACTCAACTTTTTCTGTGTGCCAAGCTGATGAACCTTGCAGAGGTTAAAGAAGCTGATGGGATTACATTTCACTGGAATTGTACCTCTCATCATTTTATGTGACAAATAAAAATTGATTCATGGATTTTACAGGATACACACTTAACTCATTTTAGAAAGAGTTAAAGTTGTTGGAAAGTGTGCAGTAACTGATGATATTATAACTTGAGCAAATGGCAGACGCAAATATGTACTGAGCTGCTCCATAGTTAGTTTTTATTACTTTGTAAAGAGTGTAGTTTTTTATACAGTAGTGTTGACTAGGAATGCAATAACTCTTCAGAACCTCAGATACAGTATTACATTTTTTATTACATTACTACTAGAATTTTGTCACATATGTATTATTACAACCCTCTCTAAGGGTAAATGTTATATTGCAACACAATGTATTACATTACTGTGGTCTGTGAACATTGTGTTGACCTTTGTTCCATACTTTACTTCTGACACAACTTTTTTAGCACATGGGATTAGACCAGGGGTCTTCAACATTTTCCAGGCCAAGGACCCCCAAACTGATGGCGAGATGGAGCGGGGACCCCCTAATTATATATATTTTATAAAATTGTGTTATATCAAACTGGTCCTATAGTGCCATGTGTCCATTGATGACTGAAAGACATCTTCTGCCTCCATTTATCTGTTTACAGTGTGTTGAATTCATGTTAATGTGTATTCAAAGACATTTCAATTAGTGGAAAAAATTGCAGGGGGGTGGGGGGAATATAAAAAAAAGTCTAATCAACCAAAACTTTCGCGACCCCCATGCAGTACCTCCGCGGACCCCCTAGGGGTCGCGGACCCCTGTTGAAGACCCCTGGATTAGACAACAAGATAGACTGGAGGAGACACAATTTGCTGGTTGTTTACTTGCAATTTTGCAGTAGAGTTGTAGTAAACTACAAAAAAAATCCATACTAAAAAAATCACTGCCCATGTTGCCAAGAGCATACAACACAAAAAACAACATCTTTTGGGATTTCTCTCTCAGTGAAGCTCACGTTGCATCGACCCAAGGCCTCACTGTTACTTCCGTCAGGGCCATGATGTGCATAATTGCAGGTCTGGTGGAAGGTCAAGTGTTTTCTGTCCCAAGGCTCCCTGAGGTCAGATAAGCCTAACCTAATTAAGAGGCAACTACGCATGCCTGCACACACACACACACACACACCCACACACACACACACACACACACACCCACAACACACACACCCACACACACACACACACACACACACACACACACACACACACACACACACACACAGTTGAAGGCCTAAGATTAAGTGAGAGACTTTAAAGCAACATTATGAAAGAATTTGTTTTTGCGTTTCTGTGTTTTAGTGGTGTAATAAATACAAATTGCAGCAACAACCTCTTTGGTCTCTTGCCTCTGCCATGATGTCCGTACACTTCCGTATGATGAAACCCTTGAGGACTTTGCTCCTATGGAAACCGCACTCAAGTTTCAGTAGCTTGGAAATCATGTGGCTCTAAAATGAATGAATTTACTGTTCATCTGACCACATTTGAGTCAAGAGTTAGCAAGCTAGTGCAGCCTGGGTACCTCCAAGTCCCCCCCCAAAGCTAAGAGACTATTTTGCAGGAGGAGAGTGACCATGGCTCTGGAGACTTACCTTCAGTTAGTGGCTGTTGCAACTCAAATTCAGCCAGTGCTAACCCCAGCACTAAGGATCTGACCCTGGATGACTCACCACCAGATCAAAAAACTCTCTGTTGCTGCCCTTACACAGGTAAGATTGAACACTGCCGCTGGCCACCAGCCTGAAGTGACCCCCGGTGTTGTGTGACTAAGTGAAATAAAGCACTATGCACTTCACATTAGGGGTGGGGGAACAAATGGATACAGTATAGTATCGCAATATTTTCGGTGGCAATACTGTATCGATACACAGACGCCAAGTATCGATCCATTATTATATATGTGTTGGTTTGTCTGCTTGACAATCCCATTTTGCAGCAATACAATTGAAGTGAGATGCAAACAGAGAAATGCATCTTTTAAGATAAAACGGATGTTAACAAAGTTTCCTTTGGGCACATACAGTCATTTGAAACTGGGAAAAATTTGAAGTTGGAAAAAAAGTAATAATTTTCAATAAATTGCAGAATATTGCAATATGTATAAAACCGCAATAATTTTGTATCATGACATAAGTATCGTGGTATTGTATCATGAGGCCTCTGGGGATTCCCACCCCTATTTCACATACCTGCTCACCAAAGTTACAGTGGAATTGGGATTGAGAGAGGCGCCAAGTTACCTATTACAAGTCAGTGTATCGTCATATTATTTTTAGGTAAAAAATGTTGCATAATAACGGGTGTATTGTGCAGGAATAGCACTGATACGCACAACAAAAAAAACAACTGGCAAACAGCAAATATTGGAAAACCTATGTCAGCTTCAAGGTGTGATCTATGTCTACCAACTACAGCTGGACAGTATGCTAGCTTCTTCACAGTATAGAAAGAAAAACTGAAGAAATCAACCTGTATCCTTTTTTACAACATATAGTCTCACAGAAGGCAACAACCTTGCCATATCGTCTATCAAACACAAGCCTTCGGCCCAGCCAGTTTTACAAAGGCTCACATGCAAATGTCTTCATTAACTGGTGTTAACTCTTTCACACAATACAGGTTATTAACTTAAGTACAGTAAGGCATGACTTCTTAATGACACAGATCATGTGAAAAGCAGCAGTCTCAAGGCTCAGGCCCCTTCTGTCTCTCTGAGGTAATGTGTTCTGTCACAGAGAAATTATTGACGATGACTTGATTAATGTACATGCGAGCCCGGCTCAGGATTGAAATATATATGCATACATTATATATGTGACTAATGCAGGGCTCATCTCAGTACTACATCCCCCTGGCTCATTCGTAATGATTAATCACACTTTAAGGGATTGTGGGTAATTACCTTTGAAAGTATTCATTTGTAAGGTCACAGGGTTTTCGCTACATACTAAAAGCATTAAGGATAATATATACAGTCTTCACCAAATAGGAACAGACATCATATGTATAATAAGCTACATGAAGCTTTAAGGTGTTACGAAATGTAGCAAAAGATGTAGAGATGTAGCAAAGGAACACCGCCAACACACAGAAACGTCTTGAGACAGGATAACTGGGAAAAGATTCTTTGATTAAGTACATAAGAATATATGAGTGATCTAAAAAAACAATGACAGTTTATTCATTGTCACAAACTGTCATTTTCTCTTTTGATCTTCCAGCAATCACCCCTGTGCTTCAATGTGTAAAGCAAAAACATAGACATGTATGCTTTTCAAACATAAAGTAAACATGCTGTAGGAGGCTGTGACATTATCTGTTCAGTGGGGACACTGTGAAGACAGAAGAAATGGAGCAGGAGATTCCCTGGAGGCTGGAGGTTCTCTATACATACCTACAATCTTTAGTTCACACCCACTTTGCACACCTGCACCTGCACACATATGACACACTGAGCTCTAGCTTGTGGCTCCCTGCTGAATTTGAAGTATGACTGCAGTCTTCCGTTAAGAAAGCCTTGTTACTTTGCCACCACCTGTTCCCCACCGTCCTGTGGAGCATTGGCACAGACACATAGCACATCCAGATGTGTTATCATCTGGGTTACATAGTCTAAAATACCTGCAGATTGTTTGTAACTGATAACTTGCATGTTGCTTGAGGCTTATTTCATAGACTGAAAAGCTCATTTACATTAAAGTTTAATATTTCATATAATAGCATATACCTGTAAATAGATTAAAAAAGGTCCACCAACATGGGCCTTTTTATTAGTATTCTTTTCAATCACTGACCTTTGTCTTACTTTCTTAACACTGTTAGCAGACAAAAGCTAGTCCATAGCTACACTAATTGATCCAACAATGAGTATGTATAATCCTTTGGTGGAATTGTGTTTCTCATCTTCATAGAGAGAAACTACTGTTAAACATGAATCTGTTTATCACAACCTTTGTTTCCTCCACATGGCACCCAGTCTTTCTTCTCAAGTCCAGGATTTTCTCCAGATTGACATAATTATTTAACAAATCCTATTTTTTACAGTCTATGAACAACTCACACTCTTCATGATCTTATCCATTTGGTGAAAACACTGATCCATGCGGTGCTTGGCCATAACTAACTTGTGGTCTCTCCCTGTTAGAGCAGCTGGCAGTGGTAGCTCTTCCTTTTGATTCTCCATATCTAACCTTAAACCTGTGGATAATGCCCTCTCTCCCCATCCTCAACTCAAAAAGCTCAAAAATTAACTTTTATGCAGGTAATTAAAAATTGGCAGACTAGCTCCATTTTCAGACAAACATGATTTAATGCATTAAACTCATGAATGGAGAAATGTAGCATTATGAACTATCTGGTTATTTATGTTGTTTATGTATTCTTCATAGGTAAGCCTGCAGTTAAAGAGACAGGCCAAAAAACTAACCAGTTACAGCAGTCGGTCAGGCTAGGCAATATGGCCAAAATCTACTACTGTCCCGGTGCAGGTCATTTCATATCTTGATTTTCTGGTCATGTAGTAAATAAATAAATTGTCTATATTAAATAACCACACAAAGCTTAGCGAAATCAGGAAGACTTCCTATACTCAATTATTCATTCTCATCTCTCTCCAGCTTCTATGATGTGGGCGTTCTTCACAACAAGTCCAACCAGATCTTGCCACAATCTCTCTTGGCCAATCATATCCTCGCTGTCAAACTTTAAAATTAGTTCTCCTTTTTGCTGCTCTCAGTTGTCATTTCAGTACAAACGGATACGACCCTCATTCACCCCTTCATTCATTATAGCAGCGCCCAGTCCTGATCCAAATTCCATCATCTTCAGCAACTCTCACCACCACTCCCT
>NC_045734.1:18140257-18154948 GCF_008692095.1 Etheostoma spectabile | reverse complement strand
CCCAGGGGAAAACATCCTGAACGAACCACGGTATCACTACCCCTCTTAATGTACAATACCACGTCACTATGGGGGCCAATCGCTGACGACTCTTCTCAGATTCTTTTTATCATGCACTTGAATAAAAATTGACTGTTCACTCTTGACAAAGGGTCCCTCCTGATTGAAATAATGAAGACTCCTTCTGCATAGTCCTGTGTCAATCCCCAAATCAACACACATACACACAGATATGGACAGACCAAGCCTAGTCTTTTCGCCACTTTGCTCCTCCCTTCCTTCTGTGCTCCCCCATCCTCTACTCTGTCCGGCTCCGAAAGCCTTGCTTTTGTTAATCACTTCACAGTGCAGACTCACACCCACGCATGCACGCACGCACAAACCCACGCATGCAGGCACACGCACACACACGCGCATGCATGCACGCACATATGCACACACACGCAGGGGCCCAGGAAGGGGAGTAATGAAGCTGGCTAAATGTTTTCAGCCAGGCTCTTCATCATGTCACCAAAGTGACCTTGGCTGGAGGTCAGCCTGCTGGAGAGCTGGGGGCGAGAGAGTGCAGGAAAGTGAGAAAGGGACAGATGATGTGTGTGTGTGTGTGTGTGTGTGTGTGTGTGTGTGTGTGTGTGTGTGTGTAAAAAGAGATAAAGTGTCCCCATCTCAGTCAGTGTGTCTACATTTGTGTGTTTTAAAGGCTGAGAACAGGTTAATTGAATAGGAAGTTACAAAAATTGAAACGGATGATGAAAAACAGAATACAATAATGACAAGACCAGGAGAAAAGATATGAAGCCTTGCGATGTGTGTCTGAGAAAGTGTGCTGACAATTGAGGGTGAAAGTATTCATTAGGCGTTCAAATGACTTAATGTTGCTCTTACTCCTTACGCTTTTGTGTCTTTCTTCTTGGCAAAACATTCAGCTCAGAGACAACAGCACTTTACAAGAATGTACAGGAGGTGAGATACTGTACAGTCATAAGATGCTTTATATCTGCCGCTCTCTTGATATTCGGCCTCCTGCAGAATCCTTGCATTGTGAGATCCAATATAGTTAAGATTTGCCGATGTTTTGCATCTATGTTATGTCCAGATATTTTATATTATCTATTTCATCTCTACCTCCTATTCAGGAAAGCACAAAGAGCTTTATAGCAGCTGCATTTTACATTCAGTGTGCGCATGCATACACGCATCCTCCTGCTTTACTATTTGAGTTTTATAGGTTATATTGTTTGTTTGAGTTGTTTCAACGGGGTACAAGACTCAGGCCTTTGACATCTCCTATGCAATGTCTGTACTTATATTTATGACTGCTTTAGGCTTAATGTGAAGAAATAAACGTATTTTGCCTCCATCTAAAAACATTAAAAACATAAATTCAGGAATATAACATAAACGTTGTAAAATAATTTTTTCAGCCCAAGCTTGTAAACTACTACTTTAAATCGCATTTCAGTGTTTGTACAATTACCATGCTTCTCGATCCTCCACCTAAAGAAAAAGTAGTTTAACTTTCATCAAACACCAATAAAGCCTGTATACCAGTAGCAGTTTCAGCCCCAAGCCTAAATAAATTTCCTTTGATAGCCTCTGTCTCTCTCTGAACCGATATAATTCCATTACTTTAAAGTTTTTCTTCTTCCTCCCATTTTGTTATTTACATTTGGACACATTTGAAAAGGGGGACGTATCCAGTGTGTTTTATGTATGTATGTATAACTAGTATTGCTATGTATGCTTGAACTGCAGTCTAGATTGAGAAAAGGTAATTGCAGTAGAGGAGAAGGTTACTGGAGTAGTTATTGTGGCCGGGACAGGTAATAGAGAACCCCACTGGAAAGACTGGGACATGTTTCATGTCGGAATAAACAATAATAACTTTATCCTATGAGGGGTGACCTGGAGAGAGAAGATGTGTTTATGTGAATGTGAGGCTGACATATTGTAAAGGATGTGGACACAAGGCAAAGTATGCCTAACCTTAACTAAGTGTTTCAGTTGCCTTAACCATCTAAACCATTCTTGTTTCATAGCTACAATGTTGCAACTACAAAGTTATCAGGATCAACGTCTGGCAAAAGACTACAGGAACAATATTAACAATCTCCGTCCCTCATTGCGCCAATCCCAGCTAAGCACACACTCAACCAGTCATATTTCTGCTCTAATTCTTAGGCATCCTTTGGTTGTATGGTGCTGTATATTCATACTGTCTATGCCACAAACTACAAAGACCATTTAAGCTTGCCTTGGCAATATATTACAGCAACACTACACACAGAAATGGCTTTTTCAAAGCCAAAGAAAATCTATTTAAAAATCAAGAAAGGATTAGGCTGTGCGGGAGACCTTACAGTCTGTTCAAATGTAACATTGAAAGACTTGAACACATGTCTAAGTAACTAGTGCTACAACAGGTAGTGGTGTTAAACTGCTGTGGCTGGATAAACAGTTTTGTTGTCATCTTGTTGAGAGAGAGTTGTCTGATCACCTCCTAGGTCCTTCATTAGGTAGTTGTGGTGGAAGAATCAATCTCCTCCTCCCAGGAACTACAGAAATGACAGAAATGTCCAAACTCAGATCAATCAATTTCCTGTTGCCTTGAATGAAGAAGAAATAAGGACAAACCGTAAAAGACTATCTCCACAGCAGAAACAGTGGCATTCCTCTCTCTATGTTTGTGCAGAATGTGGACACTTTTCTCAGGAACAGAAATGCATGTTGATGCATGGACTGGGTTAAAAGACTGCCTATGACATGTTAAAAGAGATATGGTAGGCGTGGAGTGAATTTGCTGTAGTTTTATCCAACATCTGGCTCCGTCTGGCTGAGCTCATCACCTCAATGCACCATCAGGGAAACATCTAACTAACAGAGCTCTTCAGGGAGATCTTTTAGGCACTCCAGCATGCTGGCACATACTGTCTTTATGCTCTTCATAAAAATTCATAATCATAAGTATGAACTAATAAGTTTGTGGAGAGGTTTCTTGAATTAAGATTCAGGATGTAGAGACACTTGTTGGGGATCAGACGGTAGAGATGGAAAAACTCATCAAAAATAACAACAACTGTTTCCCCAGTCATTTTCAGTAAACAAAGTACAAAAAAACTACATTTTGAATTCCTCAAACATGTTGACCTGTGTCCCAAACTTTGAAAAATGAATATTTGGTTGTGTGAACGATTATACATGCATTTGAATGTGCTTGTTCAAAGATGAGAGACAGCAAAAAAGTGTTGCTTTTAAGAATCTCCCTCTCTCTCTGCCCCTACAGACTTAAACTCAGCAAATTGCAGAAAAGAGAAGTGTGTATGCTTAAGTGTGTGTGTGTGTGTGTGTGTGTGTGTGTGTGCGTGTGTGTGCGGATGTGATCAGTGAATGGGTATGTTACTGACTTAATCAGAGGGTTGCGTCCAGCAGAGCCTCGCAGCTTCGCACTGAACATCTGAGTCAGTTGCTCAGGCGATCTGTCACCATGGGGACACGTTTCTGCTCCAGGGCTCTGTAATGAAATGAATCTCTGCCTCCACCCTCCTCTCCCCCCTTCTTTGATTCTCTTTCTTTCTTTCTCTGAGGTTCTGTAATGAAATGATTCTCTCTCTTCAAGATATGGGTCAGTCGACCCCCCCACACACACACACCTCTATGCAATCTGGTTGAGATGGACTGTTCCATCACTGTCACAAGGTGCCCAGATTGGGTGCCTAAACCACTAATAGAGACAAGAAACACATTTCACTGCCTTATAAATACTTCTGCCTGGCCTAGCCTTTGACGGATGTATGGTTAGATGTGTCTGTAGAGTCTACAAGGATGTGTCTTTGGGTACGTGTATACTGTAAATACACAATGTATAGCTCCAGTTGTTTAGTCACTATCTTTTCTCTGATGCACACACATGCTTACTCCACAGATATTTTAATTTTAATTTATTTGTTATTGGGAACTTTAGTGTTTTACAGGGTTAGTTTGGATTCAACAGTCCGCATCCAAAGCTTCACACAAAGCTAAAGCTGTAACAATTTCGAATTTTGCAGTACAAAATTAAATTAAATTAAATTTATTGCCTCAGAAACAATTGCGATGAACAATATAATTGTCACATATAGTCAAATTTAAAAATTTGTATTAATTTATTAATTTTTCAAATAAATCAAAGTTTGGGGAAAAAAAAGAACATTCATTAATAAAATGAATAGAATTTAGATTATTAGCAGCCTTCTGAAGGGTGAAGAAGGCTGCTTTGTGTCGATACGCGTGGGTTGCTGCCCGGTTCTTTTTTTGATTTAAGATTTCGACATGAAATAGCATCTAGATAAAGTTTTTTTTTTATGTTTTCCAAGAAGAGAGCCTTGGACCTTTTTTCTCTTTTAAGTTTTTGTTTCCTTTTCAAGAGAACCTTACTCATTTGTTTTGAACTTTTGATCTTTTGTCATATAACATAGTCACGTGACCCAGATATGCAAGTAAACAGCCTATGAAGAAAACCAAGCCTCTTTATTATCATAAAATATAGAACATTACTGTCATAGAACATCTATCCCCATCATTAAAAACAAAAGCATAAATCATTAACAAAAAACAGAGCACGTTTAGATTCTCTGGCCACAGCCCAGGGTGTTTGGAGTTGCTGTGGCAACATGTGACGCTGGCTGCCGCTAGCACAGCTTAATGTGCAACACAGGGTTGAACAACGAAACGCGAGTTTTAGACGCTTTATGCTACACAAGAAAAAACAAACATTACAAAAACTATTTTTTTATGAGTGTGGAGGATGAGTTAAGGAGTGTAACAGGACATTTCATTTGAAGGGGCTCATTCATTCACACTCAAACCCCATGATTTATGCTATGTGTGATCTTCCTCCACAATGCTGTGTAGCTGCGGAGGAGGGTCTGGCTAGTCCACACAGCATTCCGGGATGGGAGAAAAACATGCTCTGGTTTATTGGTATTTCTTTAAACCAATAAAAATGGTCACATGCGGCGCAAAATGCTGCACGGAGCCCCTGGAAGTTGGAAAAATAACCTTGAGAGGGAAGTTGTTTCAGTCGTGTAGTCTAGCTAGCTGTCTCGATTGACCTAGCAGAGATCTGAGGAGCAGTTAACCATAGTCCTCAGAAATCCACCAGAGTTTAGAAGTCCAACACAAAAGAAGTGTTAGGTATTGGAAATCCAGTCGAAAAAAAGGACATACGGCGGGAATTTCCAGCAGCAATGGGGCAATCCCGGAAGGTGAAGGTTGTGATTATAGACTACTGAATGTTACGTGTAATAGATTACTCGGTTTACATCATGTAGTACCTGCGACTTCAACATCCAATACTACTCGTACTGATTCTAAATATAGGTTACTAGAAAACAACGCATGTACAGAACTTCTTTTGTAAGCACTTCTCTTTTTATGATATCCTATGACTTCTAAAGATGAACTTATGTAATTTAAAAATACTAAAATAAAACAAGACAAAAACTGCATGTTTTTGTAATCGAAGCCCTCTGGCACGCCTCAACCCATTTCTTTAAGTGAGTGACCCAAGTAAACACTGCTGTCAAACATCAAGCTCTGTCTCTGACCTTTCCACAGCACCTTAATGGCAGGTCAACATGGTTTTTGACTGAACAAATTACAAGTCAACCCTTAGTTATTTGATTAGTTTCTCCTACATGGGCACAGTTCTACCTGGCTCTCAAAGCGTTGATTATAGGAAATGGAGTTTGGGAAATGAAGTCACTCTTGAACAAGTAGTGTTTAATCAGCCAACTTAGATGAGATTGCAAAAAGTTGTGCTGTTTATCTATCAGAGCAGGCGTACAATAAGTTACACTTTGGTCTTTTGGATCTGTTTGTTACATTCAGTCACTTTAATACTGTTTACATTTAGATTCTAATTTAAAGTATCAGATGCTACTGTATGTCTGAATGGTTGCTATCAAATAGGCAAAGAGGCCAAAGGCACACATGGAGTTTACTGATGTCCCTAACCTCCATTTAACTAAAGATACTATTTAGTTGTGAGTTATCCCGTCCTAGTAGGTGCAACAAAGCTAACAGGAGAGTCACAGAGCTGTCAATCAGGAGGGCTGTACACACCGTATTAGTCCCAAGAAGAAGTCTAGCAAAATGTTTGAAAACATGTGTGTGGATGCAGCATTGTACAGGTGCTTCAGCTCTGTTGTTGATGAAGTTATTTAAAGCATCTTAGTTTCCATTGTGAGAGGGGGGATTTGACATGCAAGTGGTTTCTTTTGGGTCTCCTGGTTCTCCAGAAATATAAGATCAAATGTGGAACATTTGTGACACAGACGATTTGTGTGACTATGTGCCTTCATCCACCAGATAAGCTGCAGATAACAGTATTTATGTTTGTGTTTGTTTTCATTAATAATTTTTATGACAGAAAATAAACTGAGCCAGAGTAAGACAGGCAGGGAGCAGCAAGAAAAAGGAGAGGTGGGAGTAAATGAAGGATCAGTGAGTAAAAAGGTGAGCTATCATTTGTTTTTGTCTCATCAAAAGCCTAAAGCTCCCTAGCCATGTGTGTAATATACATGTTAAGTGAAATGTTGTAGCAAAAACGCAACCTTGTCGTCCAATCACAAAAATAATTGTTATCGAGTTGGTTCTAATATAGTTGTTGGTGATGTTTGTGAGCTATCTGGATTCACCAAACATGGAAAGGGCTGACTTCACTAATGAATATGGAAAAATAATGCAGCAAACTGGAAAAAACAACATTATATAGGAAAAAATGGTGCCAATTTGAGCCTGTGTAGATTCTCATTCATGTTCCATGCAACATTATTGGAGCATTGATCGTCCAAGTTAAACGTCCCACTGACTTTTAATAAGGAGAAAACATTTTGTGTAACTTGTGTCCATTTATAGACTCATTGATCAATGGCTTGTCTGGCATTCCAACCTTGGTGATCATCAGTTTGCCTAATGGCAAAAAGAATGCAGTGTAGTTATTCCCTTTCTTTGTGTTGTTCTCTTGTCTCCTGTCAGTACTTGAAAAACAATTAAATCAATAGTTTGACACACTCCTTTTGTAAAGGGACAGCGTGTGACAAAATGAAAAAAAAAAAAAAAATTGTAGCTGCTGTCCTAGAATTTTAATGGAGACAAACGCGACAGTCTTGCAATTCATTGTATGGTACTTGTGGGACTATATTCTGCAGTGTTGCATTGACACACATCAGAAACACCCTTTAAAATAATACCGTACCTCTTAATTAGTAACAGCCTCAAACTGTACCATAGCATGAAGTCAACAACACTCAAACAACTACAAAATTTTAATAAGTTAGTATTTATATCCGCTGTATTGCAGTGCATTACATCATAGGTATTTCACTGCTTACTCAGTAAACAGGGTGACGCTGTAATCAGCATGTAATACTCAAAATCCCTCATCTAAAAGTCTCACCTTGCAAGGTACTACATGCACACTTCTGATCTCCTTTAACATCTGTTCGCACAGTCGTTATCCTCTACTCCTTTGGCTGGCTAATGATGTCACAACAGAGCGGTGCCGAGTAAAGAAAGGGAAGCTAGCCACCTCGGCACAGACAGGAAAGTCTATTTTTACCACACCGACCTGCTCTCAGTGGTTGCCAAGACAACCCCTAGGCCATTGTTTCATCACATTTATGGAGACAAATTTATACTGGTCCTGTAGAGACACAAGTATGAATGGCATCCAGTCCCATAGAAGGGGGAATGGATGTATGTCCAACAACATATAAATGACCAATGAATTTTGTTTGTCTTGAACCACTCAAATTTTTTCTCCATCATTTGGGCTCAGTATTAAAATGTAACTGGCAAGCAGTGAAAAGTCAATATTAGCATTGAATTTGTCACAATATTGCACCTTTAAGTAACTTTTTGCTTAATAAATATGTTCATCATAAATTATCAAATTTGAAAATATGTCAGTAAGTGTCTCTTGATTGAGCTGTACTTAATTCAACTTCAATTGTTATTGTGCATTTTTTGTAAATTTCTAAATTCTATATTGTTATACTGTATACTTAACCGTATTGGTTTATATTTCTCACTGTCCTTTCTGTTTTTATTCTTACATGTTAAGTGAGTGTTGTACTTTGAGAGCAAAGATTAACCAGAGTAAATTCCCTTGTTTGCTTGCGCAAACCTGGCCCGTAGAGCTGATTCTGATTGATTAGTCCTGGTGGTAAAATCTTTAAGCTCCATGAAGGTAGCTGCAGCCCTCCAGTGTAACCTGGTTTGGGTTGTTGTACAGCAGTACTTCTCAGCTGGGGAGAGGCCCACTAGTTGGATCAGCACTTGAGGAGTCTTAGCAAGTTGTTCAGTTCACTATTGAATTTCTTTTTGTAAAACACCATCTGATTTAACCTGCTTGCACATTTCAAATTTTACATTGGTATATTCATCTTTTTAACTAACCAAACTGCGCATTAAGTGCAGTGCCATAAACACGGCTTTCACTTGAATTTATCATTCATTTATTTATGAGAAAATGATAAGCAGTTGATGAAATAGAGAAAGAGAGAGAGGGAGAGAGAGGATGTCATCAGTTTATGAGCCAGATTGTGGGTGGTGATATTAACTGTAGTTTCATTACCCTTGAATAGGCTATTGATCAGCCTGTTATGTCGTTTTGTGTATTTCTGTAAAACACACACACACACACACACACACACACACACACACACGCACGCAAGCACGCACGGCACGCACACACACACACCACACACACACAACACCCCCACACACACACACACCACACCACACACCACAAACATATTTCAGTCTCTCTCATCTGCAGCCTCCCATTACAATGCTATCTTTGCTCATTATGTCTGCTTTGTGTCCTTGCCCTTCTGCCAAGAGCGATGGGCCCAGAGCTCCTATTGTTCCAGGCCCTGTCTATCAAGCCACAATGCTGCTTATCAAAATGAACATTACCATGACACTGAACCCGTTGGAATCTCAGACCCCAAAAAAAAGACAAAGAAGGAAATATCAAAGGTGAGCTGAGCAAAGACTACAATGCAGCTCCACAAAATGGTGTCTTGACATTTCCAGAGCTACAGGTAACAGAAGGCTAATAGCTTTCTGGGTCTGCGAATGTGTATGTTTGTGTTTTTGTATTTCTTTTAACTGGTGTAGGCTTTGGCATACAGAAAAGATTGCATATGTGTATATATATATATATATATATATATATATACTATATATATATATATAGTGAATATACTGTATATATATATATAAGTAAGACATAGTATATATATGTGTACATCAATAAAAGCAGAATGGGAACATTTTGTAAGGTTGATGCAATGATGGATGGTCTGGAGGGATGGTGAAGGCGTAACCCGCCTCTGATTGGTTGACTGGTTGGTTAGGTTTAGGCATGAAGAGTGAGATTGGTTAAGGTTAGGTTAGGAATATCAAGGTAAGCCAATCAGACCCTTTTGTAAACTGCATATCTGCTGTGCAAGTAGGTATAGCAACAGTAACTAAGAGGACAGGTTTAGTGAATTGTCAGTTGAGAATCATAAGGTTTGAGCTGATTTTAATAACATGGCAGAGAAAAATGAGCGGCATCGAGGAAGTTTGCAGGGGGCTGATGAAAGAAGAAACACATGAGAGGAGGTGGTTGCAGGTGTGCAGGAAATAGGTGTTCACTTGTGACCATGTGAAGAATATGTTTGTCTACAGCTGTCAGTCATCGTGTGTGTTGTCGAGTGACTCACTTAAAATATTCATTGGTATTTTCCCATTAATGCAAATTTGGTCCCCAGCACCAGTATACGCAGTATATTTGTCCATCTCTGTCCATTTACACAAACTACTGTAACACACGTATACACACACACACACACAAACACACATGCACACACAAGCACACGCAAACACACACGCGCACGCACGCATGCATGCACGCACGCACGCACCGCAGCAGTGGTCTACCTCTTAAAAATTCAAAGTCACTTCCATCCCGCCTTGGACATGACTGTGTGATTATGTTTTGCTCGGTCTCTGGATTGACATTCTCTCTCTCTCTCTCTCTCTCTCTCTCTCTCCATCTGTCTGTCTATCTTCTCTCTGCTGCTTCATTGTTAATCAGTCGTCTCATTTACTCACAGCACTCGCCAACAGACCTCTGGCTCTCAGTATGCAGCTTTTAGTGTTGTCTTCGCCTTTCAGGATCTGATGAAGGGACCAGTGTGGACATGACTGAAATGGTGGTTTGTCCAATGAAGCGCACACAGGCACAAAGGAGGACACACACAACCACATGCAAACTGTTCTTGTTTTAAAGTATATATCTTATCACACATTAACCACAATGAACAATAGCAGAGCTGATGTCCAGCATGTTAAAGCTTGTTTTGGCTAAATAATTTCACATTTACCTATTTATGAGCCCAGTGCAATTACTAAAACAAAATATTTTTTTGTTTTTGTTTCTAACTTCTGACTATAAAGACTGTTTCAACTCAGACACCTGAGAGAAACTCAAGTTGCAAGTTTATACAACCTCAGAGATGTACTTTACATTTTTAATTTACATGAAATATTCTTGCATAATTTTATTAATTTAATTTGTGTTCAATTTCCTCACTGTGCATGATATTATGGTCAGTGCTGATCCCAAAATAATGACATGCAAAGTCATATGCAAAACCAGGCTGCATGAACATAAGCAAAAACATATGGAGGCAGAGGTGCATAAAGGTAAACTGGCATAAACAGATACATATACACCCATATACATACTGTGCACACAAAATGATGGACACCCACCAAAGTGCATCCCTGCATGCCAACACAAATACATGCACATGCTGTGTGTACAAACTGGCACAGAGGTACAAAGGCACACACAAGGGCATAGCATAACAATCCCCTTAAGTCTTCCTCTGTTGCTCTGAGCTTTGATCAGTATCCTCCACAGTCCACCACACACAGTCTGCAAGGCAAAACGATCACAGTGGAGGTCACACTCTCAAAATTTCAGGCTTTGTGGGCAGATGATAGTACAAGTATGCAGCCCTGTGTGTTGGCCAAAGTCACCAGATACATATATTTCCATATTCATGCCTGTTATTTCCAGTTAAAAAGGTCATCTGCTCAGCTGCTATTTGCATAGCAGATACACAGGGAGGCAAGCCTTGCATGAGTCACAGAAGCCTGTGCCAGGGAGGCTTTAGATGCCCTAAGTTTTTGTTGTCTTCAAACTTATGCTCTTTCTGTGCCAGCATACTGCTTAATTAGCAAATTCCTGAAAATTGTTGTTGGCCAGGAAATTTTAAATCTCAGTTAGAGCTAATTATGGCAATAAAAAACAAATAAAACACTGATTACCATATTTGAAAGTTAACAACTGATATAACGCTAGTAAAGATTTTTCATACTATTTTTGAGACTTTACAGTTTCAGAATGTAATTCATTTAGCCCCGCTGTGGTAAAAATTGGACAACTGTACACATACATTAGTTATGAGTACATGACTTATGATCAAAAACTAGCGAGTGGACAAATTGCTAGTAATATTGCCAAACATATCATGACCGAAAGAATGAGATCAAGGGTACAAGCGGCCGAAATGGGTTTCCTCAGGAGGGTGGCTGGCGTCTCCCTTAGAGATAGGGTGAGAAGCTCAGTCATCCGAGAGGAGCTCGGAGTAGAGCCGCTGCTCCTTCGCGTTGAAAGGAGCCAGTTGAGGTGGTTCGGGCATCTGGTAAGGATGCCTCCTGGGCGCCTCCCTAGGGAGGTGTTCCAGGCACGTCCAGCTGGGAGGAGACCTCGGGGAAGACCCAGGACTAGGGGGAGAGATTATATCTCCAACCTGGCCTGGGAACGCCTCGGGATCCCCCAGTCGGAGCTGGTTGATGTGGCTCGGGAAAGGGAAGTTTGGGGTCCCCTTCTGGAGCGGCTGCCCCCGCGACCCGATACCGGATAAGCGGATGAAGATGGATGGATGGATGGATAGCCAAACATTACATAGACAAGACATAGAAAGCCAGCTAATATTACTCACTAGTCCAACAGCAAGATGGCCATCTGTCTTGCAACCTTTTATTTCGGGAAGCTCTCTCCAACAACTAGAAGTCCGTCCGAGATATAATATTATCCAGTCACTCTTTCCTTTTCTCTCCTTAGCTCCCTCCAGCAGTGTCCTCTTTCGCTCTCTGCACCTCTGCCATTATGTCCGTAGAGGCTGCTGAACCTGGTTTTGTTGCATTTTGGTAAAACGTAGTATTGTAGTATTTCAGTTGTGATCTCTGATATGGACTTGCTGGAAAGATTTAAGGATGTTAGTGGGTCAGTTTGTGTGTGCTTGTGCCTCAACAAATGTGTGCATTTGTATGTCTCTTTGAAAGCAAACAGGTATAGAAATGTGGAGGCCACAAACTTTAATTAGTAAAGCTGAAGGAGGTAGATGAATAAAGAATTAAGGGATAAGAGCGAAAGAGGCCTCCAACAGAGACATCTCCAATGCCGGAGGGGAATGCCTGCCTCCTGCCTGCCTTAAATGAGACCTGCTGAATTCTTCCCATACCCACTCACGCAGTGGCTTAAGCTTAAGCTAGAAGAAACTATGCCTGAGAGTAAAATCCCATTCACATATTCTGTTAAAAACAAATTTTTTTGTAAGCCCTTGGAAGTATGCGCTAAAATCAAAACTCTCCAATGGGTAATTTCATAACATTGATGAATTAAATCAATGTAAAAGATCAGCAAAATTTATAAGCAAACTGTATTGTTAGGATCAATAATCACATTAATCACCCTTTTTAGCATTGGTGGATCTTTTCCCATTCAACTAGTCATGATGCTAGAAAAGATCTCAATGGAGTATTTAGTCAGCATTTGTCAGTCTCCACACATTAATTATTGTAATTTAAAAGCTTGCTCTCAGATCTACCTTAAGTAAACTCTTCCATTAGATAAACTGGACTGATGCAAGACAACCAAACCTCCGGAGCAGATTTGCTTTACTTATGAGGTCCATCAACATTATCATCCAGCCTCACAATGCTATTTGTGCTCTAGTGTCCAATATTACACAGCCAACAATGGGAACTACTTACTGCATGATGTTCTCACAGTCAAGTTCAAATTCCACACCCCATTTAATCACTATAGTCATTATCCAAACTGAAGACTCACCCTGCCAGCCAATACTCCAGTCTGCACTCCATTAGGCGGGCATTGCCAACCGGTCCAGATGGCCGTTGCCGGGCTGAGCCACCATGAGGCCAGCTTGGACTTATTGAGACAGAGTGGATAATTTCGCCACCCCTATCTACATCCATGCAAACACAAAAACACACGTACAAACAAACTTATGAGAACACAAACACTGTGATGAAGACAAATAGAAGATTGTATCAGGGTCACCTTTGTTTAGAATCACAACTTTAAGTCTTGCATTCTCACCAGTGGCAGTGAGGCAACATGCCACTGAATACTGCTTCACCATGTTTGGTAACATGCCAATATACTGTACGCTGACAATGCTGTTTCTAACCCTATAATAGCTTTCACTGTACTGAGAGAGAGGTGGACTCTTTGTGGTAAGAACATGATCCTACGTTGACAACTATGTGTACTCCGCAAGTCTGAGCTAAATGACTGCTCTAATCAGATGCATTTTGCAGTCTGTAATGCAGCAGAGCATGCAAACTGTAGAAGCTTGCAATGTTTCTCTCACAGAAACAAACTGTGTCAAGCTTGCCATCACTCGCATTTCTGTGTTCAAACCAGCTACCCCAAAAGCTGGAGACAGACGCCTGCAGAGCAGTGGTGAAGTCGAGCAGACATAGTAAAGTCGCTTGAGTGTGTCAAAAAGTATTTAAATGAAATGAGCTGGTTTGACCATGGAGATGCATAAAATATACACTAGTCCAGAACACAGGACCTTCTTTCTTCATACTGTATTGCTTTGCCTCAGAAACGTTTGACTAATAAGCACTGTTGCATTTTGGTACGCTTGGATTTTTGTCCGTGTGAAACAAAACCGAACTAAGGGGAAAACGCTTCAAATTTACAAACTCATCAACTAATTCAACCAAAACATACAAACTGTAGGTGGGAAAACGCACTAAGATTACGTAGTCTATATGATGATAAAATATTTTATTCACTTAATTTTATATACTTCACTTATGAAATCTGCATGTGGTATGTGGTCTTTGGTTGACTGATCAACACTAATCCCTTAACCACTGCCATTTCAAAAGAAAACAGTTTGCTAGTCTTATCACTACACAATTCCAGAGCATGAAGCCAAATTGAAACAACCAAACCGAAGCACAAAAGAACCACAGAAATAGACATAATTTCCTCTAGTTGTACTATATGTTCCAGCAGTAAACCATATGAGCTGATTCATATGGCTAAGCCTTGAATTTGATTATAAAGGGGACTCTTTTATGCACTCTGTGTATGTGTGTGTATGTGTGTGTGTGGGCATGGATCTAATTAGGATTCAGACAGTTAATGGGCAGAGGCCTGATGGTGTGTGATTGCCTGGGTCTAATGTGCAGCACACTCGTGGGGAACATCAGCCCTCATGTCTACACACACACCAAACTGCTGCAATGGAACTAACAACAATAACACACACACATACACACATACACACACACAAACACACACACACACACACACACACACAC
>NC_045734.1:18135559-18140233 GCF_008692095.1 Etheostoma spectabile | reverse complement strand
ACACACACACACACACACACACACACACACACACACACACACACACACACAGCCTAATGAAAAATAGCTGAAGTAAGGGGCGTAGAGGTTATTCGTTTACTTACTGTAGTGCTTCCTCCTCCTTTATCTCTCTGTTGGTGCATCACTCGCACACTGAATAAATTTCAAGAGAGACATGAATGTGGCATTGGGGCTTCCGGTTTGGAACATGAAGTGACAAAACGTGCCAAAGAGAGCCTCTTGATGCATGGATTTAACTACCTTAAAACTCACTAATATACAGTACATACTGATGTCAAGTTAATAGTTTCAGTTGATTATTTTCCTACACTGGTTATCAAACTTACATGTTTGGAACATGCCAAGCTCTCAAAGAACCAAAGGGGATACAGAGCCAAAGAAATCAACACTTAGTAGCAAAGTGGCTAACATGGCGACGGCTACAGCCAGTAACGAACTCGCTGTGATGCTAACAGCAGAATGGGAGGTAACGTGAAAATCTCAAAGAGGACATGGCTACACTCATTCAAGCCTTTCTGGCGCCTATCCAGTCATCTATAGCTAGTTTTTGGAAAATGGTGGATACACTGGGACAAAGAGTTACACCTGTGGAGATCACGGCAGATGAGAACTTTGAAGCCCTTTCTTTATGGAGGGGAGACACTGATGTTTGAGACATTATCGGATGCTGAGGCGTTCTACACTCGGAGGATTGAGAGGAATGTTGACTTTTTTGCTGGTCCTGATCCTGGCGATTAACTGAACACTGGCCATTCAATGAAGCCAGGTAAAGTAACAGCCATGGCTAACCTAACTCTTGACTAGCAATGTTATCATACATTAACCCTGGGCGTTTCAAGACATTTGGATTTGTTATTTTAGTGGGGCATGTTTAAGTATTATTTTCATATGGCTTAATACTGGAACTAGATCATGAGCTCCTGAAAGTAAAGATGATTAAGGTGAATTGTTGGAAGTGTTGAGAAGGGGGATGAGTCCTGCACACTGTCAGTTTGGCAGAGAATGTGAATGTTCTGGGGATGCTGGGGCTAATGACTAGACCTTTTTCTTTTCCATATTTACTTACCTTTGGGATTTTATTATATTTTTTCTGTTGAGGGATGGAGGCTCGACATTTACATGGTTATATATGAACAAAACGAGTCATGAACACTACATTTATAACTTTATTGTGTGGCTATGACAAACAATTTAAAGGGTCGGTGTGGGGAGTCAGCGCTCAGGTTTGCATCATGGAACATTAAAGGGCTCAACATTCCAGTAAAGAGATCTGAAATATTTACTCACCTTAAGAATTTAAAAGCTTATATTATATTTCTTCAAGACACTCACTTATTCTGACCAACTATGTTGACACGGCCGCTATGCTATAGTCTCTGGACAGCTTTTCCATAGACCTGTTTTATTATTGAACCTGTATGCGCCTAACTGGGATGATGTGGGGTTTGTGCAACAACTTTTCTGTAAATTGCCAGATCTAAATGATAATTTTCTGATTTTAGGGAGGGGGGCGAGTGACTGTGTCATGGACCCAAACGTAGACAGAACCTCTCGAAAATGGCCAGTATAATTTCAGAATGTTTCAATCATGTTGTATGTGTGGATCCCTGGTGCTTTTTGAATCCTCAGTTCAAAACCCTTTCTTTCTTTTTTAAAGTATTTCACTTATACTCGAGAATTGATTACTTTTTATTGGTAAAAAAATTGAGCTCCTTGGAGAAGGTTGAATACCGCCATTGTAAAATCAGACCATGCTTCCATAACTTATGGATCTCTCTTTCGATCACATCTACACTAGTCGTCCTCAGTGGCACTTTAATATTCCATCATTATTAGATGAAATGTTCTGCAATTTAATCTCTACAGCCATCAGAAATCTTTTGGAAACTAATAGGACTGACTCAATTTCTCCGTCAATACTTTGGGAAACACTTAAAATTGTTACTAGAGGGGAAATAATAGCTCAATCAACAGAATAGAGAAAGAAAGAAAAAAACAACAGTTGATATATTTAATATTTGATCTAGATAGGAAGTGTTTCATATCTCCAAGTCCATCACTCCAAAAATAGAGAATAGATCTTCAAACTTAGCATAACTTACTTTCTACCTCAGGGATGTTTTATGAAAAGGTGGGCCGGCTTCTGGTTCATCAACTTTTTTTTTTTTATTATTTTTTGGGGCATTTTAGGCCTTTGATTCAACAGGACAGATGAAGACTTGAAAAGGGAGTGAGAGGGGGACAGCAAAGGTCCACAGGTCGGAGTCAAACCCACGGCCACTGCATCAAGGTGTAAACCTCTATGCATGCCTGCTCTATCAACTGTGCTAACCTGGCCACACTTAAGTGACATCTTTAAAGATTACTATTTTGATTTGTATAAATCATAACCATTTAAAGACAAATCACTTTTCTTTTCTTGTCCCCGTTCTTGTATTGCATACTTTGGAACCATGTGCTATGATTGCCATATTTGGTGTACCAGATGAAGACACAAGCTCGACACGAAAACAACTCAACATTATAGCATTTGTATGTTTACTGGCACATAGGCAAATTTTACTTCATTGGAATCTCTATTGTCATACTTTATAACCTCTAAGCCCTGCCGGTGTAATAAGTGACCATCCTGACTGCCCTCTTCTATATTCTAGCTACACTATATACCTGGCTACAGTAATCCACTGGTGTGTCATGATAGAGTTTTTGAAGTCGTGCCGTCCTTCACAGAAATCATATTTGTTTATTCATGTTTCAATTCTAAGTTAGTATTTCTTTTATAATTGTCTGTATTGTTAATACTTTCTTATTTGGTCCAGTCAGGTTGGGATGGGGTGGGTCGGGAGGAGGGTGTTTTGTGTGTAAGAAAAAAAAAAACTCATATACCTGTACTGATATGTCTCTGTTTATAATCTATATTTCTCAATAAAAAGAGGTTTATAAAGAAAGAAAGGTCGTGTTGGACAATGTAATGGGCTTAATATATTGTATGCTACTTATGAGTTAAATTAGACACATGGTGGTGGTCCATGTGAAAGCTCAGTAGCACAGCACTAAAGCACTGAGGCTATGCATTAACACACACACACGCACGCACGCATGCACGCACGCACGCATATGCACACATTTTGTTGTAGATTAATTTTCTATTCTGTTAGCAATGAGTGATCTGATTGCTGATTACTGGCAGAGGTTTAATAAAGACATTGTATCGCCATCTGGTTTGTTAGATTCAACATGTCCCAGCTTACCATACAAGAAAGAATCTGGTCAGTTAGTACGAGCATCAACAGCCACCAAGACTAAATAGAAAAAGAACACAGCAAACAGTTTGATTGACACAGGAACAAAGAGCTTGTTAACAGAGAGCAGAGTAGGGGTCATAACTTCCACATCTATTACAAAGTTATAGGAAAGTATTAAAGGATTATCTGAGCCAGTGGAGGGGAAAACAATCTCTGCATCACCGCTAAAGACAAAAAAAAAAAACGACAGGGCAATTAAAGATTGACCTCCAGACGATAAAAAGACACACTGATATGAATATTTCTGTCGGTGGTGACCATAGGTGCCCTTCCTTTTAGTCTCATTGTTTTTTCAAGTGGAAACACTGCTAAGAAAACGCTCAACTAAATTGCTTTCCTTGTCTCTCTGCCAGAGGAACTTTATTTGCCACGCATACGCGTGCACTCACGTACGCGCGGAGGCACACACCCACCACACACACACCTTTTTCCTCCCCTGCTACCTTGCCTGCTGTTGCTGTTCTAATTAAAGGTAAATTTCCACTGGTGTGTGATGGCTGAGCTCATAACCCCATCTGAGTGAAAATAGAAAATTGCTCTGCCGTCTAGAAACACAAACACCTATGCTTATTAATACAATTCCTGTGTCTGAGATGTAGAGGGGTTTTGTTTGCTTCTCTATAAGGTGTTTATAAGTTCACATAATTAATATGAATGAGGATATGAATATCTGTACTGGTGTTTTTAGTGTGTGTGAGTGTTTTTGTGGACATCTGTAAAAGCTGCAATGGAAATAAACAATAACACACAACATATATACACACACACAGAGAGAGAGAGAGAGAGAGAGAGAGAGAGAGAGAGAGAGAGAGAGAGAGAGACATGAAAAAACGGAAAACATATCTCCGAAGAAGAAAATGAAAAATTTGATCCTTCACTAAAACATCACAGTTTGAAACTTCAACAGTCCTCCACAATGAATGTGTGTACTGTAAGTGAAGTTAATTTGGGATTTAGCAAGTTTGTTTTGGTACAATGCATGCCTCTGACGAGCCTAAATCCTTACAGTTTTTTACAATTGCTATGACAATTTTTTAACTTTAATACTTTTAACAACTTTGGTAAACTCTTAACGCAATTAGCACTACATCTGTCTGTGTAGGCTATACAATTAACACATTTCTTGTTGCTTTTACACAAAATGCATACAGTTTTAGACACAATTTTAAAATGCTTCAACTTCTTTTTACGCACATTCTCAACCAAGACCAAAACGTCAAAATGGAATTTTACTGACAAATTTGCAAATGCTTTCACACTGTATGTCGGAACAGATATAATCATATTCTAAACGTAACTTATAGGCTAAAGTCAAAGTGAACAGCTGTTGATATTGTAAATTGAAACA
>NC_045734.1:18121966-18135549 GCF_008692095.1 Etheostoma spectabile | reverse complement strand
ATATCTCCTGCATTTTACAGTATTCCACTGTAAATGAGAGAAACAGCTGATTAAAGTTATGCAAATAGATCAATCCCAGCTGATTCCCATGTAGAAAACACACTTAGGGGTTAGGGTTCTTTCAATTGCATGACCATCTGTAGAGTAAGTGAATGTTGTACTTTGAGAACAAAAATTACTGTAACCAAAGTCAAATTCCTTGTTTGTTTACGCAAACCTGACCAAAGCTGATTCTTATATGTTACAGTAGTACATACAGTAAGTACAAGAGAACCTATTTGGGCTGATTTTGTTTGGACACAGTAAAGATGAACACAAAGAAAGTAAGAAAAATTCCTGCACAAGTGTATAGGACAATTCTGTCTTTGTTCCTTCTTTTCATAAACCGTACATTCTATAAAGCTATGTATTGAATTTCTGCAGCAAAAGAAACTAAATGCATGCACTTACTACACCCCCCACAACAAAAATTGTAGAGAGGCATCAAGACAAACTGCTAAAAACACAATCTATGATCAATACAATATACTATTATCTATTCTGTAAGCAGACCTGACACATAATACAGTTTTTGTGGAAGTGAAAATTTGTTTACATAGCAGATTTCTGAGTCCTAACTTGTGAAGTCAAAGTGCCAATGTGAGGCCTTCCTACTTTAGAAACAAGCTCAACAGCACTACATCAGCCGCTGCTAGAATAATTCACCGAAATCTATTCTTTTTGCTTTTGTTTGTATGTGCATATTATAAAATAAATAAAACATCAGTTTTTTAAAGTCCCTTCCATTACATTAGAACATCATATTGGTACACAAACTTGTCATAATTGTTTCAGTCACATCACATGAGACATGTTCTTTATACACTTATTGACCAGGTGTTTTCTTACTCTTATTTTACCTTGAATTTGACTGTGAGGAACTGCAACTAAATAATTTCCCTGAGGGAATCAATAAAGTTTTCTGATTCTGATACACTAGTGCAATATGACAGTAACGTCATATTTCCACACACTGTTCTGCCTGTTTTCGATGTGATGGGCCGCTAACAAGCCAGAATCCTTTAGGTACTGTGCTGCTTTTTATTAAAGAAGTAAGCAACAAGGGCTTAACAGCAGTCTTGCTTTACAGACCAGAATAACTGGGCTCTCTGTCTGTGCTTTGTCTCTTTCTGGCCATCTGTCTGACTAGCTGTCTTTCCACCGAACCCCTTTCTAAAAGAATCCTTCTAAGACCCTTATTCTTCGAGGTACTGCTTCACAGTTTATGGTTTGGGATCGAAGTCATTTATAGCAAGCTGGCTGTGCATCACACAAACTGGGACGCTATTCAGCAGAGCTGCTCAGAGAGATTAATCTGGTGGGGAAAAAAATAAAAAAGGGAACGGAGAATAGCTAAGTGCGAGAGAAGTGAAGCGTCCCTCCAAGGACCCTGCTGTGTAACTGTCTGCATCCTTAAGTGATTTATTTTTTGGAGGGATGATAATACAATTTTAATACAGGGCAAAAAGACTCTGTGGTACCATTTGACAACTCCTTGCTGAAAAGAAAGAGATAATAGCCATAGAACAAACAACTGTATACAAAATTGTGATTAGGAAGATAGCTACTGCCTTTTTTATGGCTAAATAGTACTTTGGATAGCAAGCATTCTGCAACTTTTATCAGTTTGAATCCTTAAAGGTGCACTGTGGAGTTTTCTTTTTGAATGCATTTCCTTCCTAATAAAACATTTGAAAAGCTGATTATTACACATAGTTTTACATGCATGTTTACTAGCTAGCAGTCGGCCTTTGTTGGCGTGTTGGTTCATTTTCTTTTGGTCCATTCTCAACTGTTGATCAGTGGAATAGCATAAATCTTTTGGCAGGATAACAGCAGGTATCACATGGGTCACATGTTTGAGTGCGTGTATGTCCTCTTGGGGGTGCGTAAAACAAACAAAAGAGAATCCACTTGTAAAAACTCAACAGGACACTATTAACGTGTCTGCACATGACAAGTGCCAAAAGCCTTCAATTCTGCTTGAGTTTTAGTAGTCTACATTAGCCCGCTTGCTGTATTTTAAAGTAGCAACAATTTATTTTCTTTGGATTTGATGATGTATAGTACCTCATTGGGTGCAGGACTGCACAAGAGTCAAACTCCTTGTTGCCTGCCATGTGCAGGCACTGCCCTGAAATAAGTTGTGTTTACAGAGCAGAGGAAAAATAAAAGGCTTCCATCCGTGAAGATTTCCTTGTGTTGACGCTAGGCCACCTCGATTCAACGTCAAAGCACCCTGCTAAAACACTCTGTAGAGTGCCTTTCCAGCACTGAGTCAGCATTTGTTCTGTTAGCTATGTTTAAGTAAACTGTGGCGTTTCTGCACATCATATAAAAATACTCATGCACACACACACACACACACACAAACACACACACACACACACACACAAAAAAACCACACAACAACACACACACACACACACACACACACACACACACACACACACACACACATCTGATAACACTGCACCAACTTCCGTTCTCAACCGCCAAATGCAGGTTTGAAATCAGCAGTGGCATGTAACACGATCACTCTCACTAGCCACTTGGGCGGGGAGCATATAGACCCTTAAACAACTGTTTGCTGCAGAATTGTGCCACTGCCTGACACACAGCTGTGTACCAGTGCACACTCCACTACTGGAGCATGGTGGCCCATCCACCCTAGTTATGGAGTCAAACACACCAGTCCAAGCTGCTCCTAAACCACAAGATACCGTGAAATAGCCCCCAGAGCTCCATTCAGCGCACTCTACATGGCAGCCGAGGCAACAGTTCTGTGGCAGAAAAATATTTTGACAAGAGTTTGTAAAAGAAGCAGCAGGACGACACTTGTCAAAAAACCTTTGCTCTGTGCGCTCTGCCCTAGTTACTTTGGAAAACCACTTTCTACAGTGGCTGATGAGCAAAAAAGCCATGCCCTGGGTAGAAGGCATAGAAAGTGTACTGTAGATAGAGCATCTGCAGTAGACTTCAACCTCCAAGGTCCAGGAGCAGCAGAAAAAGCAGCAGCAGAGAAGGTGGAGGCTGTCAAGGATAGATGAAGGACAAATCTGGGATCAAGGGATTTTTCACGCTTCGGTGGGTTTTGCCTCACCTGTTGCCGGGCTTCACTACAGTTAAAAAGCTTTATGCAGCTTGAGACAAAAAAAAGTGTGTGTCGGTGCTTGGGTCAGAGAGAACAAAGCTCCTCCTAGCTCTACAGATCAGTATCTATAAACACAAAACTAAAAGTTCAGTATTACACAATTTGAACACCTGCCACACTCCGCACTGGCACTCATCCCATCACCTGTTTGCACCAGCACACACACAACTGCTTTTCCCTTACTCCCTTTCAATCAATCAACAGCACGCAGAGGACTGGGTACCATCCCTACTGGTCTGATTGTCTTGGTGATTTGCTCTAAGTGGACATTCAGCCTCTGTAACATCTGTATTTACCTCGCTCACTAAAGCAGACTGATCAGCCACTTTGCCTGAACTGAAAGGCTGCAGGGTGACACATGCTCTATGTGTGTGTGTGTGTTTGTGTGTGTGTGTGTGTGTGTGTGTGAGAGTGTGTGTGTATGACATGATTGAAGCAATGTTCACATCTTTTTACTGCACAAAATGTTGAAATTTGATAATATTTGCAGGGGGCTGATATAGGTTCCTGTGTTAGATCCAGTGGTGCAATACAACTCTGGTAGGCCTATTGCTTATCAAGTACTGAAGTAAAAGATCTGAATACTTCTCCCAGCACTGGTAGATCGGTGCCAATACATTCACTGTTACTAAACCAGGTGATGCAATTTCATACATGAATTTTCATCTGATCACCAATGGAGGACAGAGCTTTCTGTGAGGGGTAACCCCTGATTTCCACCAACTGCAGAATAGCTGCGGATCTGCTCCGGAATGGCGAAGGAGTCAATAGGTTTCCATTAAAGTCAATGGCCCAATCCCACAGTCCGGACTCACAGATTTTGGTGCGCGTTCTCGTTCAGACTCCGTCCCAGTGCCGGCGATCTGCAGCCCTCCGGAACAGATACACAGAGCTTCTATTTTTGCCAGATGCCGGAGAGCTCTACAGCAAAAATAGTGCTTCTAATATTTTCACTTGTCTCCGTCCAGAGCAACGGGACCTGTTGGTCCATTTCTTTAACTGTCTGTCTGCAATAAATGCTATTGAAGGGCGGGCCTTGGCTCAGCCATAGTGGGATTAGTAATATTGCGAGTGGTACCGAGCTGGACACACTGCCCCCGGTGCTGGAACCGCTGCTGAAGGTTTCCCTGCGTACTGCAAACGGGTGAAGGTCAGGAAGACGTTTTGGCATGGGGGAACGTTGTAGAAATGTAGTTGAGTAGCAAGTATAGCTAATTGGTGCAAAATATGTATAACGAAGTAAAAGTCAAAAGTATGCGCTATTGATTCTATTTAAGTAAAGTACAGACACATGAAAAATGTACTTAAGTACAGTGAGGAAGTATTTGCACTTTCTTCTATTCCACCATTGCATTCTTGATATTTGGATTTGTCATGCCTTGCATACCTTCCAATGTGCTAAAATGTGTCTATGGACTTCAGAGCTTCTGTCTGAATGGACAATCTGACAATTGCGGGGAATCAGAGAAGCACTGGGACTCCTTGAGGGAGTCACAAGAGCCCCATCACAAACAGTTCAGGGGTCCTCGGAGGACAAATTTGTCCTTAATAGGGCAGCAAGAAAGAAAACCCATTTTCTTGCTGGTTTTGCCTGCTCCGGCGTGAGTCTGCATTGTAATTTATTGTACAGTTACTTTCCAGTCATGCTTTCTTGCTTCATAAAACTGGCAACTGCAGCTTAAATGTTCTTAATATTTATTTGTAACGTATTTTGGTGTTCAAAATACCCCAGATATTCACTCCATTTGTTACTGTAAAATACAAAAATTAATTTGTGCAGCTATAAATATTACAGCTGACATTTCATTCTCATTTTTACTTTACTTTTTACAAATTCTCAGTTTGACTTCTGAGGATCATCACCTGCAGAACATGCAGCAACAAACAAACCTCCAGGTCCCCACCATCCTGGACATCTGCACTGTCACTGAACCAAGCATTGCCCTTGTTTGACTTTACCACTAACAGTTGCAATGATGACAAAGTCCCAACACTTTATAAGGGCAAAACATTTTTCAACAATGGTGGCCTTACAAAGAATAATTGGTTCTGGAAATTAATTTGTCTGGTGGTTGCATGGATCTCTTTATATGATAATGAACTTAAATCCCCTGTCATTAAGCCATCTTTTTAAAGTACCACATCCTGAGTGCCAAAATCTTTCAGTGGTGCTCTCTTTGGACGAATGTCATCTTGTGAGGACAGCAAGGTGCAATTACGCCTGTAGGCCTGTAACATAGCTGTTAGCTGCACTGTGCTGCTGTGCCACAGGGAGCTTCCTTAAAGTGCCAGGTGGTTGCCTGGATTTCAGTGACTCTTCTGTTTCCACAGCTGCTAGAGCAGTAAAGGCCTTGCTGTAGCTGCTGGCCAACAAACTCACCTTTCCTAGAAAAGCAGAGGAGAGACAGAGGAAAACATTTCCCATTTCACTCGATTCCTGCTTTGTTCAGTGAAAGTCATCTCAACAGTTGCCAGAGAATTTCCCCTATTATTACCTATGTTATTGAGCTGCCATCACATTCTCTGTTGGAGCCAACACTAAACTGGAGATCACAGCGTTGGTGAAGAAGTACATAATGATTTACCACCTAAACCTTATTTTCTCACAAATTGTAAGAGGAAAAGGTGGAGGGTGGTGAAATTAACAGCATGCAACTAACCTGTCCCTTTCACCTCACTCAGTGTCTTTTCCTCAGGTTTATGTAGATTCAGTCCATTTACCCTTTTTATATAATGTAAGAATAACCACAATAAAATAGCAACACATGTTGCTGGTAAGGTAATGAATAAGCTACCAAATGTAGGTTGACAGTCAAATTTTGATAAACAAATGGAACATCTGTTTTTGAGTTAGACGTAAGTCTAAATAAAGTTGAGTTGTTTGTTACACTTTACCTAAAGTTTTCAACATGAGTGACATGACACTGTCATGAACACATGACACATGAACCCTAATCCTAACTTGTCAAAATGAAAACCAAATCCCACTTACTAAAAGAAGGGTTATGTCATAAACGTTTATGAGTTGTTTTATGACATGTTCATGACAGTGTCATGTCACTCTTATGTAGATACCTTCAAGTAAAGTCTAACCAACTTTTTGTTTTGGATTTGAAAATGGTATTCAGGGGGCACAATCCCACTTCAGGAGAAATTAGCATGTCAACCAAGGTAAAGAAAATACTGTTCCAAAATTTATAAAGACTCAACAAAGTAAAATACAAACTCAGAGTACAGTACCAAAAGAATAAAACTCAGCTTGAAGCAGTGAAATCTTGTCTGTATGTTTGTCCAGGGGGAATGACGGTCCTCAGGCAAATGAGGAAACAAGGAGACAGTGCCAAGCATGTCAAAGAGGGTGTAGAAAACTTCAGCAGAGAAAATACACATTGGGATTACAGACATCACTCTGAAGAGATCAACTAGGTGCACATGAAGGGAAACTGGAGTTCAATGTTTTTTGGCGTCACCCCTGCAGGATTCCGATTTTTCCCTGTCTCTGCCTGAGAAACCTCCAGAGATTGCAAAGGGCTGCGAGGAAAGCGTAGTGAATATGAAGGATAATTTAACAGAAAATGAACTGTCTCAGGTGGTTGACTTTGTCCCAGGGAGGAATGATATTCCAATATTATTTTTCCACAATACCAGTCTAAACCCAAATTCTGCAAATAGAATACAACTCTTACATACTATAAAGATGGTCATGGTGTGGTAAGGCATTTTGTGGAAATCAGCTCTGCAAATCTGAACTGAACATCTCGTAATCATTTTGTATCCAAGTAACTATTTAGAATGTTAATTTACAAGACAGAAAAATGGCCCTTTGTTACCTCAATAAAGCTTGTCAGGCGACTGCCTAAAAGGCTGTCAATCACAGAGGAGGTAACAGCAGGCATAAACTGCAACACATTACAAGAAAGGCAATACCACAATATGTCTTTTTGTTTCTCTAACATAACATTTTTGTCAGTTTGTCTTTTAGGATGTATTCAGCTCATTTTCTTTTTTTAATTTGCTACACCCCCGGGTGAATTACATCAAATTACATCTCAATTTGCTTTGGAGCCTGAAGATGCAGTTTGACTTGACACCGTGTTTACTGAAATTCCTTCACTACTTATGTCAAAGTTGAACAATTATTCCTACTTTGTACAATATGGGCATAGTCTCAGTAACGTCACCCATAGGCTAGTCTATATCCTTTACGTTCCACTTCTGGGATTGCTCAGGGCCTGCAGAAAACCCAACAAATGCATGTATTTTCCGTTTCCTTCCACTTTCTTTGTGTTGGAATTTTGACTTTGGTTGATTTATGAAGACTTCTGTTGACTGTTCCTCAGCTCTCTGCATGGCTATTTTTATCTTGTCTCATCTTATCTTATCTTAACATGGAGCTCAGCTCCATGGGCTTGTGCAGTCCCTATACATACCCAGGGCCATTCAACAGAAGTATGTGAGAAAAATAGACAGTGGAAGGCATTTTCATGAACATGGTAGTGGGGCATTGACTGTATCAAAGCCAATCATTAAAATGGAAGTTTTCTCTGCTCTGCGAGAGGATGTAACATGGAGTGCACAGGGTTAACATAAAGCATCTGTCCAAACGATGTCAACCGAAACATTGAGAAGAGAGTTTAAAAGAGTGAACGTGTAGCGGTACAGAAACACAACAGAGATATCAGAAAGAGCTTTACTGCCCTCACACCTGCAGCTCTCGTCACCACCAGCATAGGATTTCACACCCACAAAACCTTTATCACTTTTTCAAGATGTGGAAAAAAAATTGTACAAATAAAATCAGATGTGTGCTGGCAAAGATTTAAGAAAACGAATGGATGATGTTGACGCAGAGGATCTATGCCTGAAGGTCAGGGTGCTGTTCAGAAATTCTCGGTGGACTCCACACTCTCCGAGATGCTCGATAAAGCCTGCATGGAACATACTGTAGATCTGTGTACTGGTATGTTTCTCGCACTCACCATGACATTTCTTTTTGAGTCAACGAATTTTAAATGTTAGTGGAACTGTAAGAACTCTGTATCTGCTTTTAGGTAAAATCATTTGTTGCACTGTGGGGGTTTAGACTACCACCTGGAGTTTTCACACAGCGATTATAGATAGAACAGAAGAGAAAAAACTCCCCATTCTGTCAATTTACAAAGATAGTTCATTCTGTGAAGAAGCGACTGTTTCATGGTTTATGGGAAGGATGAAGGAAGGCGTATGAGAGGGAGCAATATCTATGTTCATATTTTTCTTGTTTTCTGGGTGTGTATTTTACGTTGGTTAGTATATTGTAGGTTTACTCGCTTTCTCATATAGTTTAATTGTAATGAAATGAATGCTGCTTATAAAGCTTATGTTATGGATTGATGTTACTGAGAAAAAGCAAATATGAGTGCATGTTGCCAAGCATACAATTATTATAGAACTATAAATATATGATTATCATTATATTATTATAGAAATGTTTTATTAAAGCCATAGACATGTTAACGTTTCTATGTGTAGTATGCACATTTTGGAGGTATAGACTACACAAATTAAAACTCATCAAAGCATAAGATGATAAAGTATGATTTGAGATGATGTTTTGTGGCATTAATCTCCACCATCTGCGTTGTTTGCATATGGTCACATTGTACACTTTTACATTCAGTGTTGACATGTGTTGGCATTATTAATAACAAAAAATGCAAATTTAGAGCAACCAGCTGTCCTGCTTTGTACTGAGGCAGAAAGACTACATGTAATATACTGTACAAATAAATAGCCAGAGGCTTTAATATATAAATTGGCGAATTAAACACTGTTAGTATCACCTACAATGAGTTTCATTATCGTTTGTATAAATTACAACAACTCTGTGCCTGAAGCACTTATGAGACAGGGTCACCTCAAAAGAATGTAAAATGTCCACTTTAAATGAATGAAAATTAACGGTTGTGAATAGCTTAGGGCCTTTTAGCGCTTAAAAAAAGCAAGTACAAAGAAACAAAAACAACAAACTCTGGCTATAGTTGTGAGAAAAGTTTAGTTTGGTTACTAAAATTGCCAAGTTTTGCCAAGAAAAGCCAGAATAAACTGATACTTAGATGATGAAAAAGAAGGTTAAAGGGTAATTTTTTGTCACCCTAGACCTTGTTTTTCTATGTTTTTGTGTCTAAGTGATTGATGGGAAGAACAACTTTTGAAATTGATCGAGTATGAAGCAAGATTGCTGCATTGGGCAGCGGCGAAACAAGCTGCTATGTAAGTTAATGGGCAATTGCTCACCTTCAATTAGCGTCCACTAAAAGTGCTTGTTTTGCCACTATCATGTTCAAATTACTATTCTAACATTATGGAAAGGATCCCTACAGAGATCGACCTTTTAAGATCATTTTTGTTCAACATTAAACAGCCCTGAAATCGCAAACCTAACATTTGAATAAACAGTAATTTTATCATCGTAAAACACACTTTATTCAAAGTTGTCATAAACAACACTCACCACTCTTGTTTGGTGGAAATAAAACCCTTGGCTGATTTGCAGCAATAAAACAAAGATAAAAAAGAAAGTTCATCCAGAGCTTTTTTAGTGGGTGTTGTCATTGGCAAGTGTTCACAAAATAGCCTGTTTCCACACATTAATATTTAAAGCTTGTTTTTTTAAATGTGCAACAACAACTTGGTGTTGGAAAATGCAACACATCAAGTACAGGAGACCCCTCTCCCTGGTTTCTCCTCAGCCTGTGTAGGCAGCTCCGAATATTTAGCGTACTATCTAGAATGTGTCTGCAAGGCACCAGCAAGCTAACCTGACGCGGTTGGTTACACAGAACCATCTGAGAAGCCGTCACTTGAAACTGTTAGGAAAAGGACAGGCACTTAAAAAATGAACTGGGTGGTTATTGGACAAACAATCTGTCTCCTCACCGGATGCTGAATGGTTCGGGCCACTGCTGTTCAGACACAAACCCATTACTTGTATCCCGACAAGATGGATTTTTTTTGGTGATATGTGCAAGGTAAACTGCAAGCCTCTCATCTCGCATTTATGAATAGTTCACACCTCACGCTCGAGAATGTGCATGCCTCCGATATGGGGCTTTTGTCGGGGAGCTCCAAGAACTGTTCATGAGCAGAACATCATGGCTAAAGTCCTGTAGTGGACACTTGCCATTACTGTTCAGTATCTCCTTTTGCAACAAAATAAATTATGAAGTTTTGCATGATCCAATCGAAATTAAAATTTTGATACAAACAGCAGCAGGACTGAAAAGCCAAACAAGATCTTACTGGTGTTTAAATGTTTTGTCAGCTAGGACAGTGATTCCCAAAGTGGGAACCCTAACCCTAACCCTAACCCAGAGAGGGGGGGTCTTAAGTTGATTTCCAGAAATAAAATTAAAAATTAAAAACGATTAGAAATAGCACGTTAGCCATTATTTTAACACAAGATAAAACTAGTGGCTAAATTTAAAATAAAACCAAGCAAATAAATAAAAAGGGAACAGCTCTTTTGATTTTCTTTGACCACTCTGACCCCTGAGGTCATTGTGACAGATTTACGACATATTAGCGTCAGAATCAGTTGTAGCAGGTCAGTGTACAGCTCGATTGAATGTGGAGGATGATCTCCGAGTAGCGGTCTCCAACATTAAACCAAGATTGGACTTGCTGTGCTCCAAACATATTGCACATCCATCTCATCAGGTGAGGTTAAGTTCAAATTAAAGTAATGAGTAAATTACTGTAGAATAATGTTATGGCTGTTGTGTTATTTTGTGTTGTCAATATGCTCGTGTTTGGATACGCCTTTAGTGCGTGTGCGGTTGCGCGCAATGTTTATATACGTTATAGTGGGGGGGGGTTGCAAGTCACTTGCACCGTTACTTTGGGGGTCGTGGGCTGAAAGTTTTGGGAACCCTTGAGCTAGGAGAGGGATCAACTTTGGGGGAAAATCTAATACTAATAAAGAACAACTTGATTTTTAACAGAACAAACGTAAAAGTCAAAACAGAGAAAAACAAACCACTAAAAAAAAACTGATTGATATTAGCAAAGCACAGGTCCCCCAATTATCCCTTTCAGAATGTTCTTAACTCATAAAAAGTGATATAATTCTCCAGTATATACCTAAATGTCTAGAGACTAGAATGTATATGCTGTGTGGAAAATAAACATAAATATATTTGGTTATCATTTATATTGGCTTACTGTGTCCCTAGTGGCAGCTTGTTGCTACCAAGCAATCTCCTTGTATCCATCTGTCCTGTCATGGAGAGATGTTCAGTATATGGCTGACTGGGCTATTCGTGTCAATCACACATCTCCTGAGGTTTACATAGCCATGCTTTTATTTTTAAGTTACATTAACAGTGTACACTTTATATATTTTTATTTCAGATTTAGCATGGCAAAATAAGGCTACTATAATTGTCTACCGTGTGTGTGTGTGTGTGTTTTTGTTTTCCAGCCTGACTGCTCCAACATAATCCACCACTTTCTCTGTCCATGTTGCCTTGGGCTGATCAAAGCTCTTTTCTGCTGTAGAGGAGTCCCCCGGGTCTACTCTACTCATGAATAATACCCCCCCACACACACACACGCACACACACCTTGTGATTCATAACATAATTAAAACCCACATCTATTTTTTTGAGCGACACACATGAAAACATGTCTTGCTGCAGTGTTTCATAAACCAGAGGTCACTACTCAAAATAGGTCATGAACTTGCTTTAAGCTTGCATATACAATTTTATAATGAAGAAAAAGTGTTACCTGGTTCTCAAACTTCCATTTCATAGTTTTTAAAAATTCTTCTTGTAAATCCTCTTACCCTGTCCATCTGGGATGTTCACTACATTTCCTAAACATCCTCATACGTAAAAGACAGACTACTGTAGAATTTGCCAATGACTCCCAAAACGACATATACTGTATGACCATTCTATTTAACGTTGTGAAACAGTCACAGTTTTAAACACTAATTACGTGAAACGGAACCACTTAGTTTGGGGTTAAAATGATTATGTTTGTTACATGGACCTTGGCACTCTTTATACTACTTCCTTCTTTGTTCTAGCCATAATTACTACAGCCACTAGTGGTCATTGCCTAACAACAAAAGTAAATATGGGTTGTGACTCATGATTAACTGCTTGTATAATCAACCTATACAGATGTTTTTTGGTGAGGACGGTCTGACATCCCAGTGATTAACTAGTTAGTTTTTCCACTCTGTCCCTATTATTACACATTAGCCCATAATGATTAAGCAGTGGGTTTCTACGGAGACCCCCTGGGGTCAGTAGAGAAAAAAAAAAAACGTGCGTACGGATTCATAACAATCTGTGCTCACGGTTGAATAAACATGAGCAAAGTAGGAAAGATATTCACAGATTCAAACATCTGGGATCAATTACTCTATAGCGAAATAATATTAAATCACAAATGACCACTGTTGGGCAAGTTACTTTTAAAAAGTAATTAGTTACATTTAGGGTTAAAAGGGTTCAAAATGAACTACAAACAAATTTTTATCAAAACGAGCCTCCTCCAACCTGGAGAAATGATATTGGTCTCTAGTAGCAGCGGGCGGTGCTTAGATGTAAATAAAGTACAACACAGACACAAAATTATCTATTAATTTAATGATTAAATAAGGTAGTTGCTCCAAACTTATGTTTTAACAGTAAGAATTTGTTGCTAGTGGCAACTACTGCTTGCACAAGATAGAGGGCAATAATTTGAATTGGCAGGGCCTTCAATCTGTACCTTATTGACTAAAATATTAAAGCTTTAGTACGTCACATTTTTATTTTAATTTACGTACATTACATTCAAGATGCGCGATCACCAATGGCTTGTATCATGTGGATGATGGGGGAAACAAAAACTACAAATATAGCTTTAAGGCAGTAAAAAGCACAAGGGACAAACTCTGTACCATAAGAACAAACAGAAAAGCTATGTCAGGATTAACTGACACAATTGCCAATTTGCATTACCATAAAATGTGTTTCTGTGCTGCATGGTGTTTTGAGTGCTAATACACCAGGCAGTTTTAGGGCAAAAGTTTTACGCTCAAGTGGACAGAGCTGCCAATAACAGGATTCAAAATTAGACTTTTGGGAGAAAGAAATGCAAATGTTACGGGCTAAAACAAAGTTCCTATTTGGGTTCTGTTGAACTCATTAATGCTGTATACCATTGTCTATAGGCTTTATTTGCTTCATACATTTGACCAACTTTGAGAAAAGCAACATAGAAATGAAGACGAGGGAACTTAACATGGTCTTTGTTTAGGCGCAAGCGTGTACTGTGCGTGGCGTGACCGTTTTTATTTCGGCTCCCATGTTAACAGTTTAGAGCTTACTGTCACTCCCCGATGTAAGTCAAG
>NC_045734.1:18121859-18121956 GCF_008692095.1 Etheostoma spectabile | reverse complement strand
AGTCGCGCATGCTCAGATTTAAACGGTTTCCGTCATAACGTATCATACTAAAATTTGTGAAATCCATGAAATAATAAACTTTTCTCATTACAAACAA
>NC_045734.1:18121667-18121849 GCF_008692095.1 Etheostoma spectabile | reverse complement strand
GAAGATGGAAATCATTTCAAAAACGTTTTAGCTATCTATGACTGTTTGATTGCTAACCTTAGCTCAAAACGCCATTCAACTGACAACTTTGTTGGGTTTGATTGCTAGCTTGTAGCCAACAGTGAACAAACTACGTTAAGTAGGTCCATTTTTACTGTACTGACATTACAGAAGTCTCTCGT
>NC_045734.1:18116227-18121657 GCF_008692095.1 Etheostoma spectabile | reverse complement strand
CATCTTGTATGCTACTTGTCGCAAAGTGACGCATGCGCAACTTAAATCTGCACTCGCCTTACATCAGGGAGTGACACTCACACACTGCCTGCATGACATGCACATCTCACGTGCGGCTCAAGCCGCGCCTAAAACGCAACTTGGAAGTGTTTTCAGACAAAATAGAATAGGAAAATATGTCATTTTGACACAAATACATATTAATAAATGACATGTTAATGTTTGAAAGTCTCTAGGTTTTGACATCAATGCAGATATAAATATAACAAAAATAAATAAGACAAAAATCAATTTTGTGTGACAGTCCAAAACCAGGTAGGCTTACAATATGGGCTCTTTACAGCTACACAAAGTTGTTAATGTTATTTAAATAAACAGACAGCCCCACTAACTAATTTGAATCTGTCGGCGCTATGTCCTGAGATATCCCTCCCTGTGTGTCACCTAGCAGCAGCAGCGCCGCGTCAGACACACAACAGAAACGCCACTCTCGCACGACGCAGCCAGTGTGTAGCCGGCCTTAGGGCGGATTTCTTTGGGTCTGACTCTTTGAATACTTCAGTTTACTATTGTTCATATGATGGCCCCCTCTAGGTAATTGCCACTTTCTGTCTTTCTTTATTGTTTACTTGCTGTCTGGCTTGTTTGCTTTCTTGTTATGTGATCTGGTCAGCGTGTGAAGTGACAGGCATTCAAGGATAATTCAGACATCAGACAGGAGGCGTTGGATGCATGTTAAAAGACACTCTCTCTCCCATCCTTTTCAAAGGGGTCTCTTCATCTCCTTAGCCCTCCTGCTGAGCACCCTCACTGGGCAGAGGGAAGCTCATGGCCAGCCTCTCTTCTGGTACTCTCAGCTGGTTTGCCATCTTTTATCATCCTTTCTCTCTAGTTTTCTGTCTTTTTTGTGTTTTAAAGCAATTATTCTTTGCTTTAAAACAAGATAAGAAAAAAGAGACAATAAGAAAACAATGCTTCTTAAATCCTCACTGGTGACTGATTGGACCCTCCGTTTTATTTTTTGAAATGTATTTGTTTTGATGCTTTTCAGAGGGCACATTTAACAAGAGTCAGGCTTCCCTTTTCTTAGATTGTGTTGTGACAAATTGCTACAATGATGCATTAGAAACACAGAAACTGTGTACAAGGAAAAGCTTGGTGCAGCATTTATTGCTTTTGGACTGACACAGTTTTCATATGGTAGTTCATCACTAAATTCACTTTTGAGAATTTTTTAATATTGGCAGGTTTCTGAAAAGGGTTGGCAAATTGAAAATGTGTTGCAACATTATCAGAGTTGATGAGACCGGCATGTTATGCTCCTAGCCTCTCTGTGAGCTCTAGACAAAGTCTTGTAGACAAAGAGGCTTTAATTTGCCCTTTGACAGATTATTGGCCATATAAAACAACACAAATGTCCCCTATAAGATTAACAGGAACCAGTGGTTATCGGCCATTTTAGAGTTGAAAACTAGTTTTTGGTCTTCTAGTTGTGATAGGGCTCATGAAGACCCATATTTTCAGTTTTTTTTTAAGACCACTTTTTTCCTAGACTGGTTAAACCCCACTTACTCTTGATTTTGCCCTGCAGCTCAGTCTGGAAACCTGCACGTTTAATTCTCCTGCTTCAATTCACAATTTTGCCGGAACCAACCTGGCTTATCTACCTGGCGCTAACACAATGACGATAGAGAAGCAACCAAAACATAGTGGCCACCAAACGCCACCAAAACGCAGAAACCGCAACCCGTTTTTGCCGCTGTCGCTTCTACAACACCCAGATCATTGGTCTGATTGGTGGAAGGACTATCCAATGGCAGTCCTTTGTCGCACTGTTGCTTGCTCTGTAGGAAACTACTAGAACTGTTGGGTCCTTGTAAGTTCTGGAGTGTGGTCTAGACCTACTCTATCTGTAAAGTGTCTTGAGATAACACTTGTTATGAATTGATAATATAAATAAAATTGAAATTGAAATTTGAACTATGCCCGTGGGTCACGCCTCTTGTGCAGATAAAATACAGAGCAGACTCCCCAGACCAATGCTCAACCTCAAATCTATTGAGCTTGGCTTGGTCTGGTGATGGCCACACTACGTTTTTTACCCTGTCCTCCGCCCAATTGTGTGAAATTGTGTTTGTAGTGATTTTTGTGAGTTTGGTTGGTTGCATTGTAAACAGATAACGTATGTTGTATTCACCACAAAGAAGCTGTTCCACAATTGTTTGCTTAAGTATTAAACATGCATGCCCTAAATCAACCTGAAAATGTTAGGATTACAACTTTAAGGCCTCTTTATGTGACAATGTTATTCTGATAGTTCTGTATTTTGTGTGTTGAAAAATGAGACATTTCCAGAGAAAATAGTTACAGTCTATGTTGCTAGGCCTTAATTAAACATTGTCATAGCTAGTTTGCCTAGTTCATTTTACTGGTGTTTGTGCCTTTTAAAGAACACTTCCTGAAGGTTGACCTTTAGCAAACATTTCATTTATCACTTTATAACCCCATGTACCACATTTTACCAAGACTACCACTGTTGGAAGACTTCTTTTAAAATCAGTCTTCTCTCTTTTTCACTCTCACTCGTTCTCTACCTCATTACTGCAGCACCCTGAGGGGATCCTTATCAGTTTGAGCCAGCCTCACCCAGGCCAGTTATGAAATAGGTTGGAGAAGAGGAGGGCAGACATAAAGATGGAAGGATGATAGAAGAAGAGGTTGGAAAGAGGTGTATAGTCTAGAGAGGCATAGGTGATGAGGAAACATGGTTAGAGAAGAGACAAAACAGTGGAGAGGGTGGGCAAGAGAACAAAGATGGAAGAAATACATGCAAATGCATGCATGCACGCACACCTCCCACCTCCCACCTCACACACACACACACACACACACACACACACACACACACACACACACACACACACACACACACACACACACACACACACACACACACACACACACACACACACACACACACACACACACACACACACACACACACACACACTCTAAACAGCTTATTCTTACACAGTGCTTTGAGCCACACACAGCCTGGCTTCTTATTTAATACTAAAGGAAATGGAAAAAAAAGAGGTGTAGGATGGGGGCGAGGGAATTTCTCTCAACCGCTCACCTAGGGCATCTGTCATTGATTTGCAGTTCTTTTTGAGGGTCTCTTTTATTTATGCACAACTATATTTATTCAGGCTCACATTTGGGCTCAGGTGGAGTCAGCCAATTACTTATGCATTATTGACGAGGACGCTCTTGTGCCTCCGATCTCCACCTCTCCTTATTCCCTCCTTTCTTTTCCATTTCTTGTCTTTTTCACCCTCCTCTATTTTCTCTTCTAATTCCCTCATAGCTTATTACCCCCACCTTTCATTTTCCCTTCTTCCTTCTTCGCTCCCTCATGTCCTCTCTTGCTTTGTTTTTTCTCTCTCTCTCCAAATAACTATGTCTGGAGTCATTTTCCTACTAACCAAAGATAAATCATACATCTTACGATATTATAGTTAAACAGCGATTCATACATACAAAAGGCTACGTATTTAGATCTTTGTATTGTTTTAAATTGATATCATGCTATTATATAAAAACACATTAACTCTTCACCAATGTGGTCTCCAAAGGTTGAACCCTGCTAATCTTAAGTATTGGCACATTAGGGGAGATTTCTTTCCAGAGAGAGAGAGAGACTGAGAATGCAGCACATCTGAGGCAAACAGAAAACAGGCTTCACACCTTGATGTGAAAAGCCCAGCGGAGATCTGACCGCATGACTAAAGACGTTGGATGCATCCTCCTCCTCCTCTCCCACTTGAAAAGGATGCAAGCTTCCTTTAAGAGCTGCGCCAGGAAACATGAAAAAGTACTACAAAGAGATGAGTGTTTGTCTCCACATCTGTAGGCGAGCTCGCATTTACACACAAATTCAATGAAAAGCTTCCACACATTAACACAGTGGGAGATATGTGACTATGCATGTACTGTACATATAAATTAAAACGCACACATGTACACTCAAACACACCTATAGTTGCTGGCTTATAATTCAAGGCTGAATGGGAACAGCATAATTGTCTGAAGAAAAAAACAGGGAAAGATAGCCACACATACAGTAGAAGCAAAAAGTGTAAACAAAGTGTACGTCAGCAAAACTATTTTGCCAAAGTTTTGGCGGGCAAATTGTCCCTCTGAGAGCCTTTAGAAAAATGAAACAGAACACAATCAAGAGACAGCAAGGAAAAGAGAGTTTGGATTTGGGTTGAAAGCTTGTGTGTTTACAGTGTGTGTACAGATGAGAGTATCTAGTGAGTGGTTTTAACACTGTCCCTCAGAAAGATGTGTGTGTGTGTGTGTGTGTGCGTGTCTGTCTATGTATGTTCTGCATGTGTGTGTCCGTGTGCAGGCCACTGTGGCCACGCGTCTACGCGTTTGTCAATTTTAAGCCAAGGAACGGCAGATTCTGACAAACACGTTTCCTGTGAGATATACTGTATATTTATCTTCACTGGCTCAGTAATTATTCAGCTGTGTACATCAATATGTTGCAAACTGATTAATTATTGTTTGAGCAGCATATTAATTAGCTGGATTCAAATTCCTTAACAGCTGACAGACCAAATAGGACTGATAACAAGCTCATTAATGTCGCTTTGTTGATACAGTTGCCCACACAGCCTGGACACGGTGAAAACAGACACAAACAAAAAGAATGTGGACAGAATAGTCATAGTACATTTATTCCAGTACTTAAGTATACTTTTTAGGTACAGTACATTGTACGTATTTTTTTTATGCTCTATTTTAAATAGGATAATATGTTGTCAAGAAAACGTCCCACTTGTGTTTAAGATTAGCTCCCCCAGCTACAACATTGAACTTCTAATTACACAAATGCATCAGTAGTAATAATCCAATGTAGGTCAAGTTGTAATGACCAAATCCTGCACAATGCATACTTTAGTTTTGATACTTTCAGTACATTTAGCTGAACACTTATCAGTACCTTCTCCAGATCCACAAAACACATGTAGACTAGTTTGGCATAATCCCAGGCTACCTCCAGGATCCTTTTGAGAGTAAAGATCTGATCCGTTGTTCCACGACCAGGATAGAATCCGCATTGTTCCTCTTCAATCCGAGGTTCGACTATCGGCCAAACCCTCCTTTCCAGCACCTTGGAGTAGACTTTACCAGGGAGGCTGAGAAGTGTGATACCCCTGTAATTGGCACACACCCTCTGGTCCCCCTTTTTGAAGAGGAGAACCAACACCTCGGTCTGCCACTCCTTAGGCACCGTCCCAAACTTCCATGCAATTGTGAAGAGGCGTGTCAACCAAGACAGCCCCTCCACACCCAGAGCTCTCAGCATTTCTGGACGGATCTCATCAGTCCCTGGGGCTTTGCCACTGTGGAGTTGTT
>NC_045734.1:18108201-18116217 GCF_008692095.1 Etheostoma spectabile | reverse complement strand
CTCAGCGACTTCCACCAGGGAAATTGACAACAATCCCCCATCATCCTCCAGCTCAGCCACTGACATAGAGGACATATAGCCTTCAGTCACAATTAATAAATAAATCAAAAATAAAAGGGAAATGCAGCTCTTGGAAACATTCCCCATCTTTTTTTTGGAGGGGCTTTTATGTTTTAAGTTTGAAAGTCACCCTGAGAGCAGTTTGAGACTTTCAGAGAGAGCTGGAAAGCTCTGAGTTTATAGCCTCAAATTATTATCTGATAGTTGCAATAAAACGAATACTTAGCTTCAACTATACTACACTTCAATGGTTCAGTTTAATGTGCCTCCAGCTACAGTGTCACACAGACACTACATGCTGAAGCCAAAACTAAGACCATGAACTTGGTCTCCTATGGATTACATTTGTGCCATGTCAGCAATTTATATTCATTGTAAAGCAGGAAGTTCGATTCATATGGTGCAGTTAGAAGAAAAGGTGTGGAGGTCAGGGAGGTGCATGCACACAGTAAGTATTTAATTTCTGCTCAAGTCCTGTATCATACTGAAGGCCAACATTTTGACAATCTTTCCTTAACCTGAAAGGAGATTTCCAGACAATTTTTATGTTAATCTTGATTGCTAGAAATATGCGAGTACTTTTAATTGAAAAAAACCCGATCTGAATCGGTGCAGGCAACACTGAGCAGTTGCAGCTACGTGTACAAGCTTCCACTGAGCTAAAACGGCGGTTAACGGGGCAAGTTTTAGAGTGCCTTTGTGCCTCTTAACAGACACACAATGCAATTAATATGTCTGTACAACATGAACAGAGCCCTTACGTAACATCAAGATGCGTTTTCAACTCAAACATTGTTTTAATTCACCTACCCTGTCTAAATCTTGTCGGTGGGTAGCTTGCTTGCCTGGTTTGCTGCCAACTGTTAACTGCTATTGATGAGTGTGTTCAGTCAGGCTTTTGTGAAAATCATGACGCAGCAGTTCCGTGTGTATTAGTAGCTCATCCATTTTGTGAGTGATCAATCCGGGGGGTGTAGGGGGTGTCCTGCCTTCACAGCGACAAATTGTAGTTTATATCCTCATCAAAAATAGGTAATTGAGCACTTTAGTGGTTATGACCATATCAGTAGTGTAACTACATGGAAACAGGTTAAATATGCATGTGGCTTGCACATTAATAACGTTACTGTAGATGCTCTTCCGTGTGTTGTATATCTGCTACATTCTCCTAGTTATGTTGGTAGTACTTTAAACTCCACCATGGTAATAACATGGTAATAGTGGGGTAGCAGTATGACAATAAAGAGGTAATATATAGGTAATAACATGTAATTACCAAGATCATAACAGGGTAATAAATCAGAGTAATATGATGTAATACTGGGGTAATACGATGATAAAAACGTAAAGGATATAATAATAGATATGTCAAAGATTTGGGACACCTGGACAGAAAGCCATTAATTGGGACTGTCCTGAACAAACCAGGGTGTCCGTTCACTCACTGCAAGACCTACTGAAAGTCTCAGGGAAACTCAAGTGTGGAGGCTAGTGTGAAAATATAGTGTGAAAGGACTACAGCTAACCTGGGATGCCGGAGATAATAACAGGGCATTTAGAATATCAGGATCATACTCTTTCATAATCTAAACAGCATGCTGGGGCTAAGTCCAATATTTACTCTCTTTTAGCTCTGTTTTTGGTCTCCACTAAGAATGCTTTTGTACTATTAAGCTGCATTGTCACTGAATCATAATCCATGCTGTTACTGCTGTTCTGATTTAGCAGTTCACATATGCTCAAACATGATGTCATCAGTTTTTCATGTTTACATTTTTAATTCTGTAAGTAATTTGGTGCTGAAAGTTTCTCTAAACTTCCCTTTTTAGCATTACAAGTGATTTCCTATTTCCCAGAATGCCACTGGACAGCCTAAAGAGTATTAAAAACGTAAAGTAAAAGTACATTTTTGCCTATCAGTAAAATATTGGCTGTTCATCTAAAATGTGGCCTGTGCTGGTTTAAGCTTCCATGTGAAAAAAAAAATCAAAGCTTTCTCCCTACAGTCGGATTGATGGAAACGCAGATTAATGTGAATGGTGGGAGGATTGTAATTAATGGGTGTAGGAGCAAGAAGAGCAAAAACATGCCAACCTAAAAAGATAGGAAAGAACCGAGTGAAGAACTGACACAACATAAAAAAAACACCTTGATCCGTTCTGAATTTTTATTTTATTTTATGATTTTCTCCCCATCATGAAGCCTGGAAGACTCTTTAAAAATCCACTTGAGAGCTCCAAAGGCTTATTTATTGAAAAATAATCTTAAACCCTTTATTTTTCTCCTCTGTCCTCCTCCTTTCTTTTTGCGACAAGTCATGATTGCATTGACCGATGCTGGCTCAGACTAGGGGTTCAGTCTGATAAATTACTCTGTCCATCATTGGAGGACGGGAGTAAAAGCGAGGGAGATAACCTGGTTGTCCATCATCCTTTGTCCAAGCGCAGAGAGGAGATTGGATATTGACCCGAGGTTGCCTTCTCCAAGCCAAGATATTTGAAGACTCTGTCATGGAATGACACTATAGTCCCAATACTGAGTTTCTCTGCAGTCACACGCTTCTTCAAGTGATATTTTCCAACTTAAACACCTTATTTTTGGTGAGAAGCAGTTCCAAAAATGAAATGTTGTGTATTGTATCACTGGTCAACCTCTTGTAGAAACTATTATCCTTTAATCAGAGGTGAAGATTTGTTGGCATGGTGAGTGGTAAGCCAGCCTTTTCCCCGGGTTATAATGACACCTGGTATAATTGGAGCCTTGGTCAATAAAGTCTACTGCTTTTTATGTTAAAAAACTCCAGCAAGTTACAGTACAACAGCTGTTATAACAACTTCAATCTCCACTTACATCCTGGCAGCTATTTGGGCCTACTTTCTTCAAATCCATGCCTGCTCGTCCTGTTTCTACATATGCTTTTTTGGGGAAGCTACCTCTCTGCACCATTTTTGTTTGTCACAGCTCTATACAGTTCTAACCTGTGGGTGCCTTCTAGTATCCATATAACCCACCCGCAGCGCCAATCTGTCTTTAAAATTTTGTGTTTGTCTTTTACTCTCCCATCATTATAGACAGTCTCTGCACAGCGCCACCTGGCCATGGCGGAAGTCCCTGCAGGGGCAAAGACGTCTGTATTTGGGAGAGTATCCTGCACAGCTGAAGAGGAGGGGTTCCCGCTGGAGACCGCACTCCCGCCGCACCACCGAGAAGGCCGGAAGGATGTGGTTTATCTCAGAGTCTACCACCTCGCACTGCACCTCCAACCTGAGGGGTGAAACAGAGGAGCGGCTGTATGTAAAGGTTGTACGCACCCTAAAATAACATTTCACAGGGTATAACAACAGAGAAGTGTTCTTGAAAGGCAAACTTAGAAAAAGAGTTATTTTTTATTTGGGTAGAAGGAAAGTGGAATTGGCATAACCTCAAAATAAATAGAAAGTAGAGACAGGAAAAGAGAGAGATTTCATCACACTACAGATGTCAATTTAAAAAGAGAATGACGAAATTTAGTTAAGAAGTGACAAGTAAGTTGGAAGAAACTACAAGGCAGACGTGAGGTGTCAGTGTGAGAAAGTAGAAATAACAGAACAGAAGCAAAAGGAGAGCGAAACTGTAAACCGAGACAGGTGGAAAAGAAGTAAACACAAAAGATACTTGGAGGATGAAACAAGCAAAGAATTATGGCTGAAAGCAGTCGGGGGGGAGATGTTTGGAGGAGAGACTCAAACATCAGCAGGCTTTCTGTCTCAGAGATCCAGAAAAGGCATAAACCTACGTTTCTGGTTCAACTGCCTGGACCTGGTACAGTAAACTAAAGGACTACCTGGTGTTCTCAGTGTCAACTAACATAAGAGAAGTTATCCGTCCGGGCAGTGCAGAAATAGATGGTTAGATTAGATTACATTCTATAACTTTGTGTCGATTGTGTATACAACAGGAGCCTTTTAGGTACAGAGCAGTTGTTTATCTTTTATGGGATTTAGATTTTTCTGCTGAAAGATAAGAAAAAATATCAGAAATTGCTCTTCCAATTCTTCTTTATATTTTATGTAGACACGATTGACAATGTTCTGACTACAGATGATGTTCTTCAGGAGAAGCTGGGAGAGTGAGTACACCAATATATACAGAAAAGTTGTGATGACTGTGAGTGAAGAATTGATACTGTATCAAAAAGTATCCACATAATGTTTACATCTCTTCTTGCCTCAGAAATATCTCCCTGCATAAAGAAAGGTTGCTTGTTGGGACTAAACTTACCATAAACATTTGGTTGGCAGATAGCAAGTGTGTATGTGTGCAACTTTCAGCCATGTGGGCCACATGTAACCCAGGTGGATGACTTACCTGCGCAGGGCCTCCTTGTTGTTGATGAAGCGGAAGTGAGTGGGCTCACAGACCAAACCATCGGAATGGCACGCCTCCACACAGGACTGGCCCTCTTGAGATACGAGCAGCCGAAGGGAGCTGAGAGGAGGCCAGGCAGGGGGAGCCGTCACATTGGACGCCCAGCCAAGGGCTGTGGAATTTGGCAGGGGCACAAAAAGAGGACCTGTAATCCTGCTGCCACCAGCAGACCCCTGTCTGGAGATGTTGGCTGGCATGAAGGGAGGCTCAAGGGCACAGAAGTCCTGGGGGTGAAAGACATGGTAATATTAATTAGTGCATCATATTATTGTGGTAGACTGTTGGAGGAATACCTACAGTAAGAGTGTGTCTTTTATTGTGTCAACAGGCAGAATAGTGAGGTAGCTAAGTCAAAAGCATATTAAAACGGCAATTTCACAGCTTTAAAGTCTGTCCTTATTCAATACTCACATGCCCTTATGTTCATTCTCGCGGTAATCAGTTTTTTTTTGGTTGTACTGTTTCGTAAAAGGTCACTTCTGAATGTTAATTCTTTTAAAGTTAAACAAATCCACTCATCACGTCCACGTCATCCTTCTGTGCAAAAATGCAATCCTAAGTTTTATTTGAAGCTAATATGAGGCTGCAGTCTGAGTTTGTCAAATCAAGTGGGGATCTTCACTCGGCCATGGCTCAGCAGGGAACCAAAAAGGGGGAACTGGTACTAAAAAGACGAATTTTGGAGGATATTCACTTTATTTGACTAACTCAGACTTCTGAAACATCATATTAGCTACAGTTAAACTTTAAAATGTAGTTTTGCATTAGGTTAACATTGTAGATTTACTGCTTGGTGATGTCGGTGTCTATGGGCGGTTAGAGGGCTCTTCCACCTCCACCACCACCACAGCAGCTGCTGGCTATATTAAATATTGATAGCCTGTTTTCCTGCAGGAGGCTGCTGCCCACCTATTGTACTCTAATTCCTTCAAAATAGAGCAGGTTGTATCTTAAAAATGAGGACATAACAAAACAATTAATATAGCAAGATAAGCAAACAGATATCTTGTTTATTGTGTTTACTGCAGATAAGTGTTTATTGGCCCAGACATGATGTTCAAAGGTGGAAGTTGATGTTACTCCAACACAACATTTGGTAATTAATGTTTGTTAACTGTTGGGGTGTGGGTGGACGCTAAGAAAAGCTCAAATAACAGCAATACTTAATCTGCATTTTTTTTTTTACTTGGTTTGTATTCTGTGGTTACCAGGGTCACACAACAAGTTGTGGCGGCAATTGGAAAAAAAAAGAGATCAAATATCATCAATTAATATAGCAGGAAGTGCAAGTTTACAAGAGCGGCAACTTCCCTCTCACTCCGTGCTGCTGCTACCTAAACAGGGGCGGTGCTGCTGACTGGAAACAAAGGAGGGGGAAACACGGAAGGCACTATACTAATGGTACTAATACTACTGTAATACCAATATTGTTGATTTATATTGCACCTTTCAACAAAAGGGCAATTCAAAGAGTTGAACTGTACTGCTTTACAAAGAAGTGAATAAACAAATATAAAAACATCCAAGAAATTGTGAGGGAAACTAAAAGAAGTTGCTAATTTAGCCAGCCTAAGCTGCTTCAGCATGTCAGTGCTCCTTTAGTGCAGTATACAAGTAAAATAAACACTAAAGGAAGGTTGACCAAATGTAAGCACTGGTCTCTATGTTAAATCTTGTTGCAAACAGATTTAACATGGTATTAAACTTTCTCCTGTTTCTCTTTCAGCAGTAGAAATGCTGTAGTAGCGGTTTCTGTAACCAAACAGGCTGCCAGTCAGGAATAGATGAAGGGTTGTTGAGAGACACCTCTGCAGTTTGTCTGACATCTACTATGGGATTATTAAAAAAATCTTTCATCCCAGTCCTCCATCATCATCATGCTTATCTTCCTTATCCCTCCTCATTAGTGTCAGGAGACCTTCTGCTTTAGTGCCGGAAGGCAGATATGTGGTTTGTAATGAGAGTTAGCGTGCAGATTAATCACAAGTCTACATACATGGAGCACAGAGATACTGGCGCTGCTGCGCAAGCGCGCACGCGCGCACGACCACACACACACACACACACACACACACACACACACACACACACACACACACACACACCACACACACACACACACACCACACACAACACACACACACACACACACACACAACACACACAAAAATATAAAAAGGGGAGGATATTTTTGAGACCAAGACCGTAAAATCTGTCCATTATTTCCTCAAATATAAGCGCAAGTCAACTGAAAGCACCAACGGAAACGTTTGCTAGCTTGTAATAACGTTACAAGTAACATTAACATTACGACCGATAAACAAGAACAAAAAACTGAAGAAATAATCAGCGTTACAAGGTTCAACCGGCACCATCAACCGGTAACGTTAATTACAGGAAAAAAAAACTACCGTCGGTCCGAAGGAATTGATGCAGCGATGGACCCCACCTGTCCCACCCTTATCATCAATTTTCATCACAATGGCACAATCGTGATCCAGGGATCAGAAGATAGCCTGTATAATTCTATGAATGCAGAAAAGAAGAAGAAAGGAAACAGACAACAGCCAGACACCTCAGAGAGACTAGTCCCTAACAGCAGTCATGGGACCTCCTCTCCTAACTGCAGTCCCAAACTCTCCACTAGTGTGAAGGTACTGAGAGAGGAACATCCTAGAGAGGTAGTTAGTGGACTTAAAGAAAAGACCTTTACCTGTCTTCACAACAACAATGAGAAACAACATCCAGCAGTGTGTGAGCAGTATGGTCCTACACCAGAAGGCTGAAATCCACGAGCTGTTCCAGACCATGAAGGAGCTGGAGGAAGACAATCAGGCCCTGAGGTCAGCCCTATGCAGAGTGATGGAGGATATCACCCAACATTCCACCACCCAGAACAACCAGCTGCGGACTCTACAGGCTCTACAGGCAGTCTACGCACTGAGAGAAGAACTAAAAGATCATTGTCTATATCCCACCCTCAAACTCCCCCTACTACACTGAGGAGATCTTTCAAGAACTCCAAAAGGAGAAATTAACTTCCATTCAATGGGTCTCATCTTAATATGTGGAGATCTCAATGCAAGAACTGGAAAAGAAAAGGACTACATCAAAAAACATATATGGAAAAAATGCAGCAACATAGAGGATTATTTAACTGCACTTGGCAGAACAGAAATCAAATCCAAACTTAATCTCTTCCTAATTATCCATGTAAATTTGCCTACACAGCATTTAAACATAGTTGATGAATTAGCTAAAAAAATCGAATCTCAAAATAATTAACTATAGTAGTAACATAACAAAACCCAAACCTTCAAAAGAAAAATGATATGATAATGAATGTTCATGCTAGAAAACAACTAAGACTAAAATCTAACCAAAAACACAGAGAAGCCCATGAGAGTCAAATACGGGTCCAGCACTAAAATACTACAAAATACAAATCAATAAGAAAAACGAGCTTTACAAATCTGAAGAACTTAATAAAATAGAGGAAGCCATTGAACAAAATGTCTTCTGGAATTTGTGGAATAAATTCAGTCCAAG
>NC_045734.1:18063483-18108191 GCF_008692095.1 Etheostoma spectabile | reverse complement strand
GATAAATTAACAATACAAAATGGTTTGATCTGTAAAAATCACTTTGAATTTTTGTATATTAATATTGATTATAGTGTAACCACCCCCCAACAACACTCAGTAGTTCAAAATCTTCACCAGTTAGAGGAAAAGATGAAATACTACCGAAACCCCCTAGATACAGAAATAAGACTAATAGAAACACAGAGCCAAATGCAGGGTCTGAAGGCAGGAAAGACTTGGACAGCATCTGCCCTGAGATGCTAAAGCACAGTAGCCCTACACTGCAGTAGCCCTACAACCTTGTTCTTGATTCTAGTTATTTCCCTGAGATCTGAAACCATCACCCCTATTTATAAAATGGTGACAGTTTGGACCCTAACAATTACAGAGGCATTTGTGTGAACAGTAGTGTGGGGAAGGTTTTCTGCAGTATTGTTAATGCCAGATTACTGTTCTTCTGTACCAAGCACAACGTCCTAAGTAAAAAATCTAATTAGCTTTTTACCGAATTATTGTACGTCAGACCACATTTACACTCTGCACATCCTTATCAAAAACTACACTAAAATTAAAATTGGGAAAATATTTGCATGTTTTATAGACTTTAAAAAAGCATTTGACTCAATATGGCACAATGGGCTTTTAAAAAAATAAAATTACTGAAAGCGGTATAGGGGGTTAAGTTTATGACACTATTAAATCACTGTACATGGAAAATAAATGTGCAGTAAAAATTGGCTCCAAAAGAACAGAATTCTTTAAAAAAGGGCGTGGAGTGAGACGGGGAGGCAGTTTGAGTCAAACATTGTTTAATACATCAATGAACTAGCAGCGATGTTAGAACAATCTGCAACCGCAGGTCTCACACTTCATTATACCAACATCATGTTCCTGCTCTATACTGATGAGCTAGTTGTGTTGTCACCAACAGAAGAGGGTTTACAACAGAGTCTGTCTGTACTAGCAGTACTGTCAGGAATGGGCACTGACAGTAAATCTGAAAGAGACCAGTTTTATGGCATTTCAGATGTGAGCCAGATCTCAGAGAAATAGCCAGAGTTATAACTTCCCTGTGGGCAACACCAGGGTTCATTTAATTACTTAGGGGTTGAAATTAGTGTATCAGAGAGTTTCAACCTGGCCATAAACACACTGTGTAATAAAGCTCGGAGAGCTTTGTATGCAATCAAATGCAAATTTGGAAAAACAAATATCCCTTCAAGAATTTGGCAAAAAATCTACAATTCTCTGATAACACCAATAATGCCTTACGGAAGCGAAGTTTGGGGCCCGATTATGAAACCAGAATTTAAAAACTGGGAAAAAACTCCCACTGAAAAATTACAATTGGAATTCTGTAAAATTTTGGCAGCATTTAAATCAAGCTGATCAAAATACAATTGCATACAAAGCTCTTCTGAGCAACCAGCAGTGTTCAGATGTCCACCCCCTGGACCAGCTAGCTTGGAGGTACACGGAGCTAAATGCAGTCAGTAGTAGACAGACAGGTAGAGAGAGAGACAGGTACACGGAGCCTCAGAGCCGCCCCGGACACAATCCTCAGTCTTCAATCAAAAGATTTGAAACTAAATTAAAAGATTAGTATAAAGAACAATGGCAAAATGAAAATAAAATACAACAGAAACTCTTCTGTTATCAATCTCTGAACAGAGATATCCAATTGGCTAAATATCTCAAAACAAAAAATCCAAAAGAAATACTAATTACTAATTTAAAAAAAATACAGAGTCAGTGACCATGAGCTAGAAATTGAAAGAGGCTGACATTTAAAAATGTGGACACCAAGAGAGGAATGTGTCTGTACATATTGCCACCAGGATATTGAAACAGAATTACATTTCCTATGTACATGTCCCAAATATAAAGACTTAAGAACCAAATATTTCCACAATTTTGAAAAACATATACCAGGCTTCACTACCTACACTGAGGACAAAAAGATTCCTTTTTTATTAAGGGAAGATAAAAGCCCGGCATGGCCAGCAGCTGTCTTCTTCTGCCACAATACAAGGCTAAATAAATAGAGAATTTTATGTATTTTTATTTTTTATTGTTTCAAAGTACCCTTTGAGGGACATACACATAATTAGCTTAGTATCAACAATTATATCATCAAGTATCCTGTTTACTTGTATTATTATATCAGATGAATTTACCCGTTGTTGTTTATATGTATTTATATAGTTTATATATAATTTGTTCATTATTATGCTTTGGCAGCACAAACGTATTTTTTTGTCATGTTAATAAAACATGAATGAAAAACTGAAAATTGAAAAGAGAGAGAGAGAGAGAGAGAGCGAGAGAGAGAGAGAAGGAGAGAGAGAGAGAGAGAGAGAGAGAGAGAGAGAGGGGAGATGAGCGAGTGAGAGAAAGAGAGAGAGAGAGAGAGAGAGAAGAAATGAGCAAGGGAAAGAAAAAGAGAGAGAAAAAAAAAGAGAGAATCTCTGCATGTGTGTGTGTTTTGTTCAGTGGTCTGGGTACATTTGTCTTGACGTGGACTGGACCTCACCTGATGCTGTATGTAGGCATGCACTCTCTCCAGCATCCCCTCACAGGTGTATTCATAAGGCAGATATGGCTCAACCTGAAAATGAAACACAGGAGCACACAAACACTGTCCACACCCCATTATTATTTCCATATTTTGCACATATCAAAAAGTACTTCTTGATGCTGTCGTTTCATAGTTCCACCTTATTGCAATACAGTTCTCTTCTCCTTCGTCATTTTAGCAGATAAATGTTTCTATTGTCAGATTTCTGCGGGGCCTAATCACAGTATGTCAATGCTCAGAAACTCATTAGACTTTATTTGCATACCAATAGATCATCCCCTGTTGTGATTTGCCGATTTAATAACTAAAGCACACTTTTGATTGGACTAATTAGAGATGAGTTGAGAAAAATGTCTGACACAAAACTTGATGAATGTAAAACAGTACAAATTGAATTAGCTGATGTAAAAACTGCTTTATATTGTGGGAAATCTGCCACACTCTATAAAAATGTCAATTAAAGCTCCATGATTGACTTACAAGAAGATGTTACAAAAGTGCAACAAATGGAAGACTTTTCTCCGTGTTTAAAGGCTAACATCAGAGATTGAAGTGGCTAGTCTTAGTGCCCTAATGCAAAAGACCTGCCTTTGTAAATTATACAAGACTCACTAAATTTCATTTCCAATCTGAAATCAAAGCAGTCTGATGTTCAACCATGTGTGAAATCAGACTTGGCCCATTCCAAGTGAAAATCACTTAGAAGCAAGTATGCAGGGATGATGCAATTTAAAAAAGTTACGCACACTGCAAATCTGATCAAAGCCTTATGTTAATCTACTCTGTAAGCTGGAGCAGAAAGTAAACACTTGCACAAGAGGGACACACACGCTCCAACAATCTACTGTAACAGAGTTCCTCCTTCTTTTCTTTCTGTCACTTCTCTTTACTTAACCAGGCTAGGTGACTTACAGCCTGTTCTCATTTAAAAAAGCGGGCATTAGAAGAATTTTACAGCAACTGTACAAACCACAGAAATGTATCACAAACCAAAAAAATTGCGGTTTCCTCAACAAAAAAAGGTTTAACTACTAAAGGTTTTTACAGCATGGAATAATAAACCCTTATTTGGCCAACGATTGTGCAAAGGTCTTGCACTGCAAGCAACAGATAAGTGGAATGAAGGGGAAAGACTAAAGGACAGAAACAGAGACAGAAAGGAGGAACATAGTAAGGAAAGGGAACAACAAAACCAAGGATGAGAAAGAAAGAAAGACACAAGATAAAAAAAGGATTTATTGGAAACTGAAGACTTGTCAGCCAGCCAGAGATTGCTTTGTCCTGCATGACTGAACATGAGCCTCTGCATGCACACATGTCACAGAATAGACACAAACACACACACACACACACACATATACACACACACACACACACCTGTGTGTGTGTATTTGAGTGCGTGTCTTGAAGTCAATGGCTGTAATGTGAGGGTGATCCCTATTTTCCATTAGGCATGTCTGTGCTGCATTTCGGAGGTGCCGCGACCCCTCGTGGCCATTCAAGTCAATGCTTGATATCCCATCAGCGGTGACGCGGCACGTCCCAGAAGCCTGCGGGAAGCGGTTCTCCACTCCGTTAAAGATAAGTACCAGGTCTATTTTCGTGTGGAAGTGGAAGAGCGAGAGCATCCAGTAAATTTACCAAAAGACACCCCTCAATATTGTATGTGTCTCTTCTACAACACCATGGATGACGAGAGATTAATCTTGGACAAGGAAAAACATAATTCAACATCAGGACAATGGCAGAAAAGAGAAGGCATGGAGTTTAATTGCAGGAGTGCTTGGATTGAAAGGTAGACACTAGCTTAAAAAACATGGAATTGTTCTTTCAAGTACATGCAGGGACAACTAAATCTGCCAGTTAGGCAAGCGAGATGCTCCGCTTCTGAGACCCTCCAGGTGTGGTATGGCGTGACGAAGGACAGAACAAAACCGCGGCACACCTGGAACGCAGCGCAGATGCGCCTGGTAGAATATAATGGTAATGGTACGTGTCCATATTGGAAGGGATTGCCCTACCTCACTGCATTGCACGCTAGTGGACATGCAGATAGCAGTTATCAGTTTCTCTTCACTGATCACTGACAAGCAAAGAAAACAGGCTACTCCCTCTTACAACCAGAGGTGTAGTGGTAAAAAAAGAGGTGGGTAAACTATAAATTCTGCGATCAGGTGGACCACGACGCGATCACCGATAAGGGGGGCCACGGTCTACCGGTGCACCCTGATGACATTGCTATAGGCAATTTATCACTGGTTGTTCCCTCATAGGTCACACAATCAGTATTCAGTTCATACATTAATCAAAGTTCTTGTTAAAAAGACTCAAGAAGGAATTATATGGTTGAAATCTATAAAGTTACTAAATGACAAAACAGAGACAACAAAAATATGTGCAAAATATTCACATATAACAAGCTGGAATCAAAGACCTTTTTACTTTGTCTTAACAAAAATTACTCAAACCAACTAATTGATTAACAAAATAGTTGGTGAATACAGTTTTTTCCAATTGCTAACACAATAAAATGACATGCATAGAACAATTATTTAAACTGACACACAGAGCAAAACCTCTTCTCAAGTCCCCAAAAGTCTACACATATTTAATGCTTCACACACATTTTGCAAGACACAACAATCTGACATAAAGTCACATGTTTACCATTTTCAAACCCATTCATCATTAACTACATGGAGGATAGTATGACATGACCGACGAATCTTTGACTTTAGTCTGCCGCTTCCTGCTTGATGTTTTATGCCCTCAACTTTGACTTCCAGGCAGCGCTGCGACCGGGACTTCAAGGCACCCAACCATTGCCCAATCCTAGTACATTACAGGTAGCGCTGCCTGGAAGGCAACGCTGGGGGCTCACAGCCCCAAACACCGCAAGAGATTAGTCAACACTGACAGTAATGCAGCGCAATATGATGGACTTCGTCTTAGGTTTAACAACCTATGAAACTAATAATGAACAATATGAAACTAAAACGACATAAGCTTAATTTAGAATGGCTTTGGGACAATAGGCTATTCAGAGGTGGGTAAACGCACTTTGGAGGTGGGTAAACGCCATTTCCGAATATTGAGAGGTGCATAAACGGCGTTTACGTGCGTTTAGCCTCCACTACATCACTGCTTACAACCCTTATGGCTGCACCTGATTAGACGAATACGTCATATGGCGCTCTCTCCTCCCAGGTTCTAAAACAGACCAACATGGTGGCTTGTTTGGAATACGATCTCTTATATTACAAAAAAGTGGTTCCCCCGAAATGTGTTTCTAAAAACATTTTATGGCAGAAAGATGCTATGCAGATGCTGAATCTGACTATTTTTCAGATCGACAACGGTCAGTTTAAAAGATTTTCGTGAGCTATTGAGAGGAGGCGAGCCAAGCTGTCCGCTCCTCACTTGCAAAAAATAGAATGGATTCCACTTTATGCAAATGGGGAGCGGGCAACTTGACGCCCCGCATTTCCAAAGTCCCCGCAACGCTACCAGAATGCAATGCACGGCTGTTCCCATAAAAGTGAAAGGAAAGCGTGGAAATGACGCTGACAGTGGACACGTACTATGAGACTTTGTGTCCTAATTTGAATGTCTGATGATGCGTGTCTATGCAATTGTGGTTGTGTGGTGTGATAAATACAAGGAGAAGAATATTATCTGACTGTGTGTGTGTGTGTGTGTGTGTGTGCTGGGGCATTGTGCCTCCAGTGAAGGGTGAAGAGGTCTATCAGTTCTCTCAGTGGTCTGACAGTGCAGACAGAGACAGAGCAGTCAGCCAGGGCTCCTGAACTGTAGCTTGTCTGACACCACAGACAAGATGCAGAGATGAGTGTGTGTGCGTGCACGCGCGCACACGCACGCGCACACCTTCTAATCTGCAAAAGGCACAGACTATTACAGAATGTTAAATGGATCATGCAGACAGCTGTCTTCCTACTTATCATGACCCTCAGTGCCCTTAATGCAGTTAAAAGTGATACTTTGCTGGTCCTGGAGCGTTACTGCAGATTCTTCTATGAAATACAAAATGTAATCAGATAGATGGCTTAAAAATATGGCCACGGTATCACGATTTCTTTAGTTATAAACATCACTTTGTCAGATCTAAAAAACAACTTCAAACCATAAGAAAAACCTACAGGAGAGTCAAGTTGCTGTAAACGTTTTTTTTTGCAGTTTCCATGCCTGCGCGCACTGCCTGAGACAATGCTTTCTCTAGAAAATTAAAGCCCTGTGTAGAATAGTGATCTACTGCTTACAGTAATCTCTCATTCAAAGTGTCAATTTCATGCACTTGATGCACCTGACATTTTTAACATTTGTAAACATACTTAGTTTGAGATATAAAAGGTGTATGCTGTGTGCTTGGTTGGAACATTCTGCACTCTAAAGTCTTCCAATTTAATGAGAACAGATAGCTTTTGAGACCATGCAGACGTTTAGTCGATCTAAAACTCCTTCTCAATCCTTCTGTTTATCTGTCTGTATGTTCATCTCTCTCTCTATTGTTTTCCCATTTTCTCCCCCTTTGTCGTGCTGTCAAGAAAGATTTAATCTCCCTGGCTGACTCCTTAATTACCCTCTCTACCACTCTTGGCAGTTCCTACATCCTCATATTTTATGTCAGCCCACATTTCCTGCGTGGAAAAGTCCAGCCCTCTGCAATATCAGACTGCTACCTACATACTGGCAAAGTCACTTTGGAAAGTGCCACTGTGGCAAAGCCACTGTGCTGTTTGACAAAGTATAAACACGCTTTCTCAACTTCCAGTATTTAACTTTAAAATTATCATAGCTATCATAGCTCCCTGATGGCAAAGGTAAACAAAACACACAAACACTAGAAAACAGTACAAGGGCATTTAGAAATCTAACCTTACTGAGTAAAATACATTTTTTTTTTATGTTGCAAAATTGTGCCATTTTTTAATAGTTTATCTTCTTATTTCATGCCAAACAGATTTTCATCAGGGATTTGATTGATGAGATCCCAGCTAGTATTCATATTCAAATCAGCAAGGGTGATTTCATGACGTATCAGTGCAGAACACCTTTTCACATTAATGATGCAGACGACCATATTGACTGAAGGACAAGCTGAATGGAAAGAAAAGGCTTTTCAATTTCAATTTCAAGTCATTGCCTGACAGCTCAGCTGCATCCGAGAGAATGGAAAGTACCAGTAGAAAATGTACACGTCTTGATTTCTTTCGCTACACTGCATAGTGGGTAAGAGTACCTTGGTCCTCATGATTTCCCTGATGGCAGAGTCGAACTCCAGGGAGTTGTTGTAGTCCACCGTCATGACATGAGGTCTGCTGATGTACTGCTCTGCATATGGGTGCTGGGAGGACACCTACAGAAGAGAAAGACACAGAGGACATACACTAAAAGCTCTATGTATCTACACTAAATGTCTTAAAGGGTGATTTGTGGGGAGTTACATAATATTGCTTATTTTTAATCTTTCACTACAGTGATGATGATGCCGTCATTAAATATAAAGTATTTTTATTTTGGGTATTTGATTGTATTAAATGCATATCCAATATATATTTTACATGTCTAGTTTGACACATTTAGAGCAGAGCTAGCATATTAACAATTCATAGCATTTAGACAATGTTCTTATCAGGTCTATAAAGACTGCACTGGGCTAGAAGAAGGTACTGCAAGAATTGCTCCAAAGTAGTGTGCACATTAATAGCAACATAGATTGTGTTGTTCCAGCCTCTTATCAAGCGCCAACATGTGCTGTCTGCATCTACAGTTTGAGGAAGTTCTTTTGAAAGATCTACTGAAAAATGAAGTAACGTAGCAACTTGGCTGGTAGTGAAAACCGCAGTGGCCAAAATGTTCTCATCAGTGACTAATAGTGGGGGAGTAATTACCATAATGAGCTTACCTCTCTAGAAGTGGGCTTGCCTCTGAAAAACTCATGATTGAGTGAGCTGTGAGGCGGGTGGAACTTGGGCTGCAGGAAGATGCAGCCATTGGCTATTGCTTCCAGAGGGGCAGGGCCTTCGTAGGGGAAACCAAAGCCAATGAAGAGCTAGAAAACATTCAGGAATGTTATTTTGTGAATATGGTAATTATTAGTTTCAACATGTTTTTTTAGATCAGTATTGTAATGTCTTGTGTGTATACCAAAATCTGTTTATGGATAAATGTGAGTGTACTGTAAAAGAATTGAAGCTGAGACGCATTCAGAATGTCACCAGCAGTGGAAATGCAACAGGATGTACATGTACAGTATGTAGGTAAGATTTTCTTCACTGTCTTGCCTTGGCCTTGCGCAGCAGTTGCTGCAGCTCATGCTGGGGCAGCAGGCCGTGGTTCTTTACGAAGGCCGGGACCTCCGGAGGTCTCTGGGTCTCATAGTACACTGTCCCGTGGACCTCCATGTACCTGTGGAGAATCTGCAGGAAACCTTCTTTACCCTGCTGGGATAGGAAAGGAAAAAGATAGGTTGGCGTGTGATTGAGGGCCAAGGGTTAAGAAAGGATATCACTTCAACTTACTTATAGCAGGGATTTATCTTATTTTCCTACAAAGAATAAGTAATATGACTGCGTATGAGGAGAGAGCCAGAAAGTCACACTGACAATGGCATGGTTGATTATGATGATTGGGACAACCAATCAACCACCAACCTGCATCCGTTAACAACCAAAACTGAAACAGAGTCAGAGTATTGACTTGCTTGTTGAGCAGCTCACTGTATCCCTGTGCTTTGGTTTGGCCCCCTGTAGCCGTAAATGGAGGCTGTAGTGATCAATAGCTTCCTCTGTGAGGATTTTACCAGCCAATTAGGAGATTAGCTCAAGCGCTAAGTGCAACCGACAACATTAATTAATTCTCTTTCTCTCTCTCTTGGATCAGGACTGATAATAACAATGTTCTGCTGTGCTGGTTTTTATCCCTTACCTCATTTGTTGAAATGTTTAAGAAAATTAACATGTGGTGTCCGATTTGCATGGCATGTTGTATGTGTACAATGTTAAAAGGGAAGGATATTTGCTGAGCATTAAATCCTTACTGTTGGGACGCCTGTCATGCTTTGTTCTCAATGTCACATAAGTTGTGTACAAAGAAAATGGTGGCACATTGACCACACAACATTCATGTAATTTAGAAACAGTGGGACCTTGATTTCAGACAGAAGTAAACAAAAGCAAACCTTTAATTTGTCACAGACAAAGCAGAACATTATGAAATAATAGCTATAAATAAGGTGGGAGCTACTTGAGAAGACTCTGGAGCCAGTAAAACAATAAGTGTGTATATATAAGTGCATGTGTCTATTCCTTGACTTATTAACGGCTCTGAGTAATTTATGCAGCATGCTTTTTTGCATATGTGTAGGGTGTGAGATGCCCTGAAAAAAATGTTAAAAGTAACAGGCTCTCACCTGAAGCTAATGCGCATCCAGTTGGATTCACCACAAAAGAAAGAAAGAAAGAAAGAAAGAAAGAAAGAAAGAAAGAAAGAAAGAAAGAAAGAAAGAAAAAAAGAAAGAAAGAAGAAAAGAGACAGAGACATAGGGAAATAAAATCAGACAAAAAGAAGAATGGGGTTAAAAAATACACATTACTGTACATTTCCAGCCTTTTTACCAGACTTTTGTAAATTAGGTTATTGCACACTTATAACCCCTCCATCTCATGTCTGTGCTCATTTCACGAGCCACAATCATAAAGAAGTCCAGAGAATTGTACAGACATACAGTGAAAAGTACTGCCAGCAAACAACATCTTTACAATAATTTTAACAATGGAGGCACAACTGTGCTGCTCTACAATATGCAGAGGAACATGCAGGCAGCTTTTGAGAGGAAAATTGCCTGTAAATTAGAGCGGTATAATTGTGTATATAGAACCACATGAAGATGAGCTGTAATAGTGCAAACAGCGGGGGTGTGAAAAATGCTGTCATTGGATTTTTCTTTCTACACTGCTGTATATGTAGGAGGTATTGTGTGTCTGTGTGTGCATGTATCAACGTTGAGCAAAACTCATGTTTTTGAATTAAACAGAAACAGTTCCGTGTGTGTTTATGAAATGTTTTGTATGTGTATTGTGTGTGTGTGTGTGTGTGTGTGTGTGTGTGTATATAGACTGTATACTTTGTTGCTGTCCAGGAAATCCATTAACTTTGTACATGGGTTAAACACTGAACAGAGATTTGGTGTATGTACCTTCCACATGCTGGCCTCTTTACCGTACACTACAGCCATGTTGTTGACTTTGTTCTGCTGGATGCTTCTCTTCTCCGTCTCATTCAGCTCCTCCGAAACGAAGCCCATAAATGAGTTGTCTGGTGTGTGAGCTGAATTTGTGTGTGTGTGCGTGCGTGTGTATATGTGTGAGTGTGAGAGAGAGAGAGAGAGAGAGAGTAGTAAAGTAAGGCAGGATAAGTAGTAAAGGAGAGAACCAATACAGCTAGAGAAGAAAAAAGTTTCATTGTTACAAAGAAACAGTGAGCAAAGACAGAAAAGAGCACTACATCCTTAGTGATGTTATAAAGACAGTTGCTGTTGGTAATGTAAGGCTGAGATGCTTTTTGCAATACTAAGGTTGACTAAAATGGTTTCCCCACTACTGACATTAACTTAACATGATCAAAACAAACTAAATTCATGATTTTACAGCTTTTTACTGCATCCTCACAGTCCTTGCCAATTTGTTTCCCCTGCAGTATACATATTTATATATTTAATAAAAATAATACATTGTGGCTCCTGCTGCTCTTAGCTCTCCTAGCTTAGGACAGAGTGAACTGTGGTTGTCTACAGCATTGTTGAGTAATGAATATGAGAGCAGAAGAGAGTTAAATAGTCAATGTTTTTAGTCAGGAGTAGTGAGGAGACAGACAACAACAAGGGCTTTGAAGACAGCAGATCACACATATTATGTAGCATTAAACAGAAAAAGAAAAGCAAACGTGATGAAGAACAGACACGGCTTGAAGCGGTAGTGTTGCTGAAAATAGCTGCATTAGACACATAACTCCAAATTAATGTGAACAAGCAGCCAGACCTGTCAAGGAAAGTGAAAACACTGTCAAAACTGGTGACAGATCTGTCTGTGTGTGTGACAGCTCAGAGTTTTGAAGTTATAAAATACAACTGCTTACACGTTTAAAGATACAATATGAGAGTAAAAAAATGTTTGCAAATCCTGTTTATAATGTGATGTGCAAATCAATGTTATTCGGTACTATTCTGTAAAACAACCATTAGTATACTGACAGTATGTGTAGTGTTTTACAGAAGATGTTGTGAGGTTTTGTTCTTACGGAACATTGTCATGTACTGCCTGGCGTTGAGGTTCCAGTAGCCCCAGTTGGTCCGGTAGCCGTGCAGCGTTGCATACTCCTCGTGATTGTAAGCTGGTTCCGTCCCAAATGTGTCAATCACTCGGATATGACATCTGTAAAGACACAGCACAACAACTTTAAAACAAAAATTGTGTTCCAAGAAATATCAGGTTTGGATTTTTTTCCTTGTGTGTAATCATATGTAATAACAGCTATGTTATACAGTACAGTACGGTGATATGAAGAATTAAATACTTGTAAAATGTGTTTATTTACAACACATAAATGCAAAATGGGGATTTGGTTAGAATAGTGTTGCCAAAATATCAACTGTATGTTTTGCATTGACACACTGTATGGAAACCCCATTCTTGCATTAATTGCAATTTTATGAGTAATAGGCAGGTGCAGCTGAGAAACTAAGAAATCTTGAATCTGCATCACAGCATTATCATTTATTTTCTGAGCTTGTTGACTAAATTACATGATAGGTTTTTGCAGATTGGGACAAACTGAAGGCAAGGTGCAAGGTACTAACAGCACAAAACCGTTACAATATTTAGCACAACAGCACACATAATAGTACATATTTGCAGGTTTGTCGAAAAACAAAACAAAAGCTAAAACAGCAACCAGCAGTTTTGCTACCAGTTGCTTATCCCATTGTAAGAGGTTTGCCATGAAAATGACAAGAATAAAGGTGGTCCCGCTGAAAGATTAGTAGCTTAGCACGAAGGCGCTGAGGGAGAGATCCTTGATCTGTGTGATGATCATGTAATTAGACAGCAATAGTGATTGTACATGTGAGAGTCTTAAAGGACTACATATGCCATCAGCTGTCTGTCATGTGACCCTTGCCTTTTACATCACAGCGGCCCCTCGAGAGACTTCTGATTACACAGGTTGGCAATCACTCAAATACAACATGTCATGTTGCTATTCGGTTTTATGGTCTATTGAAGCTGCTCACAGTGGAGAAATTGTTTTTCTTGTCTGTTCAATTACGACTGTATACTTGTGGAACATTGGTGTAAATGGTGAGTCAGAAAAACAATCTTGGACTTTGATTCTTACAGCTTTTCTGACAGCTATAAAAAAATTATATTCTTGAATTATAGCTGCGCTGCAAATATCTGAATCAGGTGTTTTCTACAATCAAGACACTTATCCTCTCTAACTTTCAATGTCCACAATTTCAGAGAACAGCATTTACCCTTATATTCAGGCATCTGCCACACTTAAAGACAGCGGGTGTGGTTGAGTGTTGTATGTTTTCAGGACATTTTTAGTCTTGACAGAGACAAGGTGACACCTGGGTCTTGTTTGACACTTCTTCAATATTTCTGTCAATGACTGCAGCACCCAAGAGGTCAACCAATACAACAACCGTGATATATATCAGAAAGGAGCTTTTAAAAAGCTGCCAAAGAGTAAAAAAACATGCACTTATCTGTGGATTGGTTTGAGATACTAAGGACGAGATTCTGCTGAAAATGTTGTGTGTCTATTTGAAAGGGTCACAGAAAGCTGACAATGAATTATTAATAATAAATTTAAGTTTCACTTGTCTGCCCTTTCTCCCTTCCGCCTTCTCTCCAACCTGCGCTATCACATTTCGTCAGCTCTGAAACGGTGAAAATGTTTCTGCCAACCGATAAGAGGTCCCAAAGGGGAGGGAAAAAAGGAGTGGAAGAAGAGGGGATAAGCGGAGGAGTAGCTGAGCTGAATATCTATCCGGAGATCAGAGTATGGGGCTAATCTGGGTTAAACGGCTGCTCAGCAAGGCTCAACAGTACTCTGGGGTGAGAAGGGAATATGTCAGGGTACTGTGTCATCACCACAGTTTCAGCTTCAGCTTTACTTTAGTGGAGTAAGACAAATCAAGATATGACTGGACAACAACAGACATTTTCATTTTAAGCACTATATTTTTTTATTATGTTTCACCCAGCCCAATGGACAGTTCAATAATTTTTTTTTTTCCTCTAGATAACCATGCCCATCAGCAGAGATTATTCGTAACACGACGCAACCCCTAACAAAGCGGTAGTGTGAGATATAAAATAATCCTTCACTGCCTGAGTGAAAGCAATGCATTGCAGAGTTATATACTGATGGTGCCAGTTTTATAACCCAACGCGCCAGATGGTTTGTTTTACCGAACCATCTGAGAAGATGCCATTGGATACTGTTATAAAATACCTGGCAGTATAAACTGTCTCTCATGCACGAGCGCATGCACACAGGCAAATTATACAATAAAAAAAGTGGTACTTGGGACTTTGTTTTAAAAAACGTTTAAAATCTTTAAAACCGAAATTGATAGATAATCACCACAGTACTTTAGTATTGATCACACATTGGTTTGCAGCATTTCAATAACATCTGTGTTTACAAGTAGCTTTAACACAGTTATTGCACCTCAGAACATGTGGTGCTTAGTGTTTAACAGCTCGTGTTAGACACATATATATTACAATTTGTGTGATAAAATAAAGGACATATGTGCTGTAATAAAGTGCTGATTGCAAAGACAGGTTGAAAAGGTACACTAGAAACTAGATCACTCGGAGAGCGCAGACCTCCACCAAGGCAGCCCTATCGCAGCAGTGTGAATATTTCTATTAGCAACTAATTTCTCCGATCATTGCAACACCACATTTATGCAGCACAAACTCTATCTTGGAATGTTAACAAAAGTGAAAAAGAATTTGTGTATCCACTCCCCGTCCAAAACGTTACTGGGTTCCTACTTGGCCCATGCTACACCCTTCCACATAGATTCATGAAAGTCGGGCCAGTAGTTATTCCGTAATCCTGCGCTTTGGCAAACAAAAAGTCAAGCCGGAACCTCCTTGGCGGAGGTAATAAAGAAACACAAATGGTTGACTTATGCAACAGTACAGGCAGTTTTACATTTTTCACATTATGCAGTGAACCTTTATCTAAGTTACTCCTTTCTTTCAAAGTGAAGTGATGTATCCAATACTCCCTCTTCCATCTACCATTTATCCCCCACTACTTTAGCAGACACTGCAGCTTACTCACTATATTACACACTATGTTAAGTCTTAGACTTTGCAAGGTAGAACTACTTGATCAATAAATACAAACTGGAGTTATGGTGTTTTTTAAAAAATGTTTTAATTGAAATTGAAACCGGGGTCACCGTTAGTTAGGGAAAACCCTGAATTGGAAAGAAGCCCAAGGACATGCCAGGGATTTAATTAATTATGTCTGAGGAGAAATGTTGCCAAGTGACCTAAAAGTCGTTCCCCTGATTGATAGACTACAGTAGATGTTCTTTTATAGTATGTGTCCAACATCTTGGACTAATGAAACCCTTTGGAACTTATTTCAAAATAATAACATTTTTAGATTGCCATCAAGCTAAAAATGCTTTTTTATCTACCAAAATCAAAACACACAACCAGATCCTGATAACTCAATGAAAACGTGGTTATTTTCTAAAAGTTAGCGATGTGTCTCCAAAGAGTCAGCAGGTTCCAGTGAAGCACAGGTACTGTAGCTGTTCTTATGTCTTAGTGAGGTTTTTTTCTTTCGATCTATCAGAGCAGTAAATTTAGCATGCAGAGGAAATCAATATGCTAGTCTTATTATCAGATGAGTTGGTGGGATTTCGGACTATTTCTTATTGGCTTTCGGCATCTTTAACAGCAGCATAGATGTACTTACACCCCTTTGCATACATGCACACCCATGCACAATCATACAAACACAACAACACTCCGAACAGGACAGCATTGTGTTGTCCAGACATAATAAATGAATGTGGATGTCGGAGGGGACATAAAACAAAAGTAATTAGAGGGAGCTAAAGGGCCCCAAAGCTCAGGGCATTTGATTAATGATGTCTTTCAGCACACAGAGCTCAACTAGACTGGTCGAGCTTGACGAAACAAGGGAGAAGAGGAGAGAGAGAGAGAGAGAGAGAGAGAGAGAGAGAGAGACACACACACTATGAAAGAATGAGGAAAATAGGTTATGTCATTTACCTGTCCTAAACTAGTGGAACTGTTAGATAAATGAATGAAGAGGTTAGGCACAAATGGCTGATAAATACAGGAGAGGGGATATATAAAAACAAGTGTGGTTTTCTTGCTTAGATCAATACAAATTATTGTTAAATGACATGTCATGTCATAAAGCCAAAATAAATTTGAGTGAATTCTTTAAAGCTTGTAGTGTGTTAATAATTCTGCCGTTGACCAAAGAGTTGAATATTCTGGGCATTGTGCTTCACATATTTGAAATCAGTGAAGCACATCCTCTTGTGAAAGTGAGGATAGATGTTCCTCTTTCCATCCACATTACTAAAACATTCAGATATTTCCCTTAGCGCGAGCTTCTGGGCGAACAAAAGAACGTCTCTTACAAACAGTAAAAGTCACATTCTGTTAGGAAAAGCAGAAATCAAGACTCTACGCGGTAATGATGGAGCGGGAGGACTGCTGACCTCAGCAAGCAATTAGGCACAGACTGCTGGCTGACTGGCATCTTGTCTGGGGGAGTTATGGGATTGTGTGTGTGTGTGTGACAAATCATGAGAAAGAAAGACAGCAAAGCAGTTGTGTGCTGGGAAAATAGCTCCCCAGCCCACCTGAAATTGAAATCTCGTAACTGGATTTTAAAAATAAATTGAACAGTCCTTTATATGTGGTGTCAGGTTGACTCTAAACACGTTCTACTCCTCTTTTTTGTGATATCTCTTTCTCTGTTCTCCTTTGTTGCCATCTCTCCTTACACTTTTGCTGTTTCACTTTCACTTTCACTTGGCCTCCTACTCACACATGCCCTCTTCTCTTTTATCTTTCATCATTGCTTCTTTACGCTGGGAGCAAGAACAAGGAAAGCAAAATGTCAATTGCTGCAACCACATACAGGGAGAAGACAGAGATGCCAATTTATTGGACCAGGGAAGATGAGCGGGACAGAGGGGGGAGGCTGCAAGCTGTTTTTAAGGGGCTGGAGAGTACAGGGCAAAAGCTGGACCTTCAATCTTATGTGTTTCTGAGACAACAACATGGACCTCTGAAGATAATATGAGCTTGTGTTGCTGAGCTCTGCAGGGTTGTGCAGCTGGTGTTTTTTTCTTTCAAACACTTCTTGTTTTGGATATTACTTTACTGTTTTATTGCTTTAATCTCATGACTGTCATGGCCTAGTTTCCAAGTTGTTCCGTCTTTGTAGCAATGCCAAAAGCCATTAAGCACACTTTTGTAACAGCACAAAAAAGCCTCTCATCTTTTTACCATCTAATCTTACTTCTTTTTCATAAGGCAGATGTCTCCTGTTTTTTCTTGTCTTCCTGTCTTTTCTTCTTCTGTGTTTAATGGCCACCCTGCTGCTGACAGTGAACCTGAGTGCATTAAAACAGCTATAATAAGCTGTAGAAACGGGGTTTGATTGGAAATCGGTCCACACAAAAACTGATGTACATGTGTCCCAATGTGCATGCATGTTGAGTTGTCATTTCTCAGATGCTTCCAATCTACTACTTGTGCTATTTATATTATTCTCACTGTGAAGAGTAATGATGCATGACCGGTAGTACAGTGCAGTTGTGTGTGTGCATTGTGAAGTTATTTCATTAGTACATCACAACATGCAAAATCATGTGTTTGACATATTGTGCATTTGGAGGTCTTTAACTGGATGAGAATGAGTGGTTACAGAATGTGTAAATTTAACAAGCTAAATTAGTTACAGTCAGACATCTGGACATAGACAAGAACATCTTATTACCAGCACTTATAACTTGATAAACACAGCCAATAACCGTACCTGCTGTCCAGGAAAATTGCTGACACACATACACATACAGTGAATACATTGAGATACATAAACAAACACACACACACACACACACACACACACACACACACACACACACACACACACACACACACACACACACACACACACACACACACACACACACACACACACACACACACACACACACACACACACTAACTTATGTTTCTTGAGTGAGAGCCCCATGTGTTGCTTCATCTGTTGCATGCCATGGTAGTCAGTGTAGATGAGGTCAAAGGGCAGCGGGCCAGTCAGTGGGCAACTGCCTCTGCCTGGGGGCACACCGAGGAACCTGTAACACACAAAACAGAGTTTAGACAAGTGGAGAAACATAACCAACAGAGAAGAGAGAAGGTTCACTCCAAAAATACTGTGAGCACATGGAATGCACTTCAGAGCATCCAATCATTCATTGTTGACTTGGACAAAAATATGTTTGTTTTGTTACAGAAAGTAATGGTAAAGAGAAGGTGAACACACAGTACAGCGGTGTTCAGAGTCAAATGCATTCAAGGATGACTGAAAGGTAGGTTTCACCTTTTTTTATTTTTTTTTTATAAAAAAAAGCTTTTAATTTACTTCAGTATTTATTGTTACCTCCTTTTCTGGGATACTGAAATGCAGTAAAAACCTACCAGTGGAAGGACAGGACTTTTATTTTAGTTTGATTCAACCATTTCTTGTGAAAATATGTATTAGTCCGCTGCTATTGTCTCTTGTGAGGTGGCAAGTTTTCTATTGCTTGCATACATAAGTGACACAAGTAAACTTTTACCAGTGTATTATATCATTACTGGTCATCTCTCAGCCCCAACTCCAATAATAGAGAGCCACATACAGCAGCTAATTAGCAAGAGTCCACATTTTTATTAAGGTGTCCTTGAGTCAGACGTGATACTGTAAGGGTTTTCTTTAAAGTTTGAAAGTTTGTATAGTATAGATGTATTCTCAATGCACTGCATTTTTTATGGACTATAATAGCCTAATAATGTTCTCAATTACCACCCTTTTCTGAAAAATATGTAGTGGGCTAGTTTCCATCTTGCTTACTGTGATACTGTTGTGTGAAACATTTTAAAATACAGCAATGTGAAGCAACATTTGGTGTGCATTCATCCTTCACTGTACAGTGACGTTCTTTCTGCACCCCTTAAATTCTATGCCTTCAGGCATCTGAATACTTTTTTATCTGACCACTTGGTTTATAGGATAATTGGCTCAGCTCGCTCTAAGTTGGATGCTTATGACATAAGAATATAATAAGATAGCACGTCTAATTGTTGCATTGTGTTCAATCATGCTAGCGGCATGACACCAAACAATACTAGTCTGTTGGTCGGTCCACCAATTAGGAAACAAAAATATTATGAGTGTTGGATAGATTGCTGTGACATTGTGTCAGTCAGTAGCCTGGAAAACAGGAAATGCTGAATTACACATCTCCATCAGCAGAAAAAATGAGCAGTTGAATCGGCAAAAAACGCCAGCTACAGAGACTAAACTTCATCAGCAGAAAATCCTGTTTGTTTGACAGTTGATCTCAAAAGGTTTTCTCGAAAGAATCGTAACAGAGGTAATGCTTGCACCTTTAAGAAACCAAAGGAGTTGTCACCCTGAAGCTGTTAAGCTCACCTGCTGAGCTACATACCAACACAAGTGAGAGAAATAGACTGTGAAGAGCAACACAAAAAAAATCTGAAAAAAAATCTGGGTGACTGCATTAGAAAGTAAACCCACAAGGTGATGATAAGAAATAATCAAATTCCAATCCCTGTTTACATCTCCCCTTGCTTTGGCAAGGTTCAATCTAATTCCTTGAGAAAAAACACAAAAATAGTCTTTTGATTGAAAGTTGAATTAAAGTATGTTTGTTGATCAGATAGTATCTTATGGGTTATACAATCAAAGTCAAGCTAGGGTGTACAGTGCAGGCCTTTGGAAAAATATATTCAAACAAACAGGATGAACAGAGCTGAATGCGTAATGACCAGGCTGAATTGAACCTTACAGCATCAACATCAACAACAGATGGTAAATGTATGGAGGGAGGGAGAGAGAGCAAGTAGAGAGAGAGATAACCTGAGGTGTTGTGAGTGTGTGTGTGTGTGTGTGTGTCAGCTTAACTGTAAGTGCTTGTGTGTGTATGATGTATACTTGCTGTGTTGTGAGATCCAAATTTCTGCCAGCCTGTCTATTGATATTCACTCCTACCACTTGTGATTACAACAAGAACTTCAGAGAGAGAGAGAGAGAGAGAAGAGAGAGAGAGAAGAGAAGAGAAGAGAGAGAGAGAGAGAGAGAGAGAGAGAGAGATGCACACACACGGAAGATATGTTATTTCTAAGTGCTAGATGTACTGTGTCCAGTCTCACATCCTTGTTTGACTCAGTTTCAACTTATTGACCAACTTAGGGCCTCTCTGTTACTGTGCTGACAGACCTGCTATTGGATATCTGACCTGTGAGTGGTCTGCTAGCTCTTACTTAGCTATTATTTCTGTGACAGATAAGGCCAGAGGCTAATGGAGACTGCAATTCAATTTGTACCCCCAGTGAGTTTCATCTTGCTATGCTAGTTTTACAAAAGGAGTCATTTGATTAGTGTTGCTACATCGCAACACTATCAACACTAGCTCTTCTGGCAGCTGTTAACCACCAGAGGACTGCAGTGAAAACACACACGGAGAAAAGAGTTGTTTGATGTAGTGGACTGAAGTTAAAAATAAAAATGTGGTTTTATGGCACTGTAACAAATTACCGTAAAAATACGGGATTTTTCTTACAGTAATTCTCCATTCTTCCTAAATACAGTGAAATACTGTAAATATTGAGGCATTTAAGGGACAAAATATTAACAGCAAGCGGCTGTACAATTTTATGTTATATTACGGTATTTTTTTCTTTTTCAGTAGCCAGGTTGAGTCCGCCCACAACTCTTTTAAAATCAAGTGGCATCAAGTCCCCCCCACTTCTTGGAGAGTAATTAGAAAAATATAGTATTACGCTAGAGATTTAATACAAAGAAGTACAAAAAATAAGAAGAAGAGAAAGAGAGAAATGAGAAAAATGTTGCCCTTATTGTGAGTGACTCTGCCTGAACAGCACAGAGGTTCATGGTGTGCATCACCTACTGGGCTCACATACTACACTTCGCACATCCTCCGCCATCCTGCTCTGAAAGGTAATTTAACAAGACAATTGTGTTATCAAATTCAGCTGTACCCTGGTTTGTCATTTGGGTTGAATTTGCATTGTAACAACTGGTTGTATTTTTTGCAAGCATGCACCCTAATGTTTTGTTGGCAAGTTATCGTTAGCTAGTAGGCTAGCTAAACCGTGTTACCAGTGTCGTAACGTTGCTTTTATTTCTTCCTTGTTGTGACTAATTGGGATGCATTGGTACCTTTGGATGATATATGGCATTATCATTTGATGTCAGAACATTATTGTTATATATATTTTAGATGAAAATACTGATCTAAAATAATTTTGGGATAGCATTGTTGTCCGTAATTTATATTTGTAATTTAGTAAGACCAAAGACCATCAGTCTGCTTAACACTGCTTGCAAAGTAATCCATTGCTTTAATGAAATAATTTTTACAATTTATATAATTTTCTTATGATTATAAGAGACAGAGGTCATTTTTATGAAAAAACATCATTGAATGTTTATTTAGTATATATGATGTGGTTCTGTATTAAGTGCAAATAATCCTAAACTGAAATGAACTCTTTCTCTCTGATGTGGAAATGAAGAGAGGGCAACACTAAAGATTAGAGTATGAGAGGAAGAAATGGTTTAAAGGGAGGATAAGGAGGGAGAAAATTAAGTATGCATGTCTTTGGATGAAGCCTGGGAGTGTTCCTGTGACCATGTGTTCATCCAAGGTTAGACAATAAGCATACTGTATACTTAATAACCCTCCCAGTGTAGCCTTTCCAGATTGTCGTACTCTTTGTCCTCCCAGATTGCATATGCTCACTTTTTTTCTTCCATAATAGAACACCTACAGCCACAGTGCCTCACTCCTCCCATCCTGTGAAAACCTCATGACTTTGGACTTGAAGGTTGGGAAGTGTGATGTTGAGAAAAGGCTCAGAGCAGCCTCAGCCACACACTGTAGCTTCCCTTGGTGCTTTCAAAATGAGGAAAATAAAACTCTGGACATTCTTAGTTTTTTTTATTTTATCAAGGTATTCAATGAAAGCGGTTTCATTGTATTTGTGATTTAACAGAAATTAGTTTACTTTGATGTTTTCTGCTACTGCGGTCTTTAAGTTTGTCTTTATCGCCCAGCATGTTTCCTTGGATCAGGGAGGCTCCAAAATCATGCTTGCAGCTGTCGCCATGGTCCCGCTACACGTTCTGCGATACCATGTTACATCCTGCTACGCTCTGCGGTGCCCTGTGCCTTGAAATGCCGCACAGTGCCCTGCTATGCCATGAACTACTACAAACTAATATTTTTTGTGACTCTTACTGCAACTTTTAATTTTAACCCCAACCGGTCGTCAGACACCGCCTACCAAGAGCCTGGGTCTGTCCGAGGTTTCTGCCTAAAAGGGAGTTTTTCCTCGCCACTGTCGCACTGTTGCTTGCTCTGGAGGGAACTACTAGAACTGTTGGGTCCTTGTAAATTATGGAGTATGGTCTAGACCTACTCTATCTGTAAAGTATCTCGAGATAACTCTTGTTATGAATTGATACTATCAATAAAATTGAATTGAATATATACATTTTGCAAAATGGAGATACTGAATCAAAAGGAATAACACAAAGTAGCATACAAGTGATAATGTCACAGAATGAGCTCAAACTGCTTGTTTCAATTAAATGAATAAATACTCTTAAAACCCTGAAAAGAAGTTGTGCTTTAGGGATGTGGAGTTAAGGTGCCAATCAGTGCTTGCATTTAAGCCAATGCATTGACATATTGGCACTATTGACAACTTAATACACACTGTCAGTTTATCAACGCCCCACGGAAAAAAAAAAAATATCCAATAAGGACAACATGTTGAGGCTGGATTAATTTTCATAGTAAATAAATTCAAATATACCCTCATCAACACTTTGTATCACACACCCAATGAAGCACATACTCACACTTAGTGTTCCATCTTAAGCAGAAAGATGCTGTATAGTCATCCTATACATAGCACATAACTACACCTTCTGTGGTTATTCATTGTGAAAAGCTAGCAATAACACAATATGTACAATTCATCATGATTACGCTGCGCTGCAGCTCACTCAAGCCTTTTGTTTGCCTGCAGATGTCACTCTGTGTGTCTGTCTGTCATAACAGAGAGGAGGGGAACAATGAGGCCAGTAAGAAAGGGCTTAGATAATTCCATAATGCTAACTTGGATTCAAAACAATAAAAAGAGAGAGACATAGAGAAAGGAAGAAAAAACAGACTGTAATGTACCAACAGCTGAGAAAACAGTAGCACGACAGAATACAAGCAACTCCTTGGTATTTCATTTTCCATCAGCAGCACGTTTCTCATTCTTTTCCTCCAACACCCCTCTTTTGGTAGCTGTTCAACCATAGCATATCGGCCGATAGTGAAAATGAGTTGTTTATTCTTAAAATAGTGTAATTTTTCTCTCTTTTGTTAAGGAACCCTGAAGGACAATTTGACTGGTAAAATGACATTGAATAGCTGACCTCTGTATAGTTTATTTTTTACAAAACCTAACAGAACCAGAACCAGCTGTGCATTATATTCACCCTTTGATAGATGTTGGTACATTATCAACTATCCTTGTACGGGACAATTCAATGGCACGCTACTAAATTTAGATATACTGCTAACTGGACACACTGTCCCTCTGTTAGAAACAGACAATGTCGGACTTGTTACAAACAATCAAAGAAAAAAAGTGTTGAAACAGACTTTAAAATCAATTGAAGAACATTTTCAAAATGATCATCATATGCTAATATTCAGCCTTCCAAAGCCATAGTTTTTATATTTAGTCCTCAATCTTTCAGATTGAATGATGAAGTTTCAGGTCAAAACTAGAGTTGCAATTTGGCAGCGTGCGATGCAGATTTGTATTACTGGCACTGTTCCAGTAACTATATTTACCTTAGCACAAATTTGAGGTTTGTACTTTACTTGATTAATTTCATTTTATGCTACTTTATACTTCTACTCCACTAGATCTCAAATGGATAAATTGTATATTTTATTCCACAAAATTTGTCTGTTACTTTTGAGATTTCAATTTCTCATCACCTTCATATCCAGTGAAAACTTGTATCTCCAAATATGGTGTTCTTGATTTTTAAATATTTCTTATAAACTAAAGAATTAAAATTGGCACAACCTTAAACAACTAAAGGCAGTAAAATGAAATATACACAAATGCAGCAGTAACATTAATTAACATTTTCCTGAATAATGGGAACTGCTTTTACTTTCGATACTTTAAGTGCATTTAGCTTATAATACTTACTTTTAAGGTTTTGAATGCAGGACCTTTACTTATAGTGGAGTATATTGTGAGTGTGTTATTGCTACTTTTACTTAAGTAAAGGTTCTGAATACTTCTTCTATCCTTGATTGCTGCATCTGTTTCCAACATACAGATAAAGGAATTTAGAAGGTTTAATCTGAAAATGTGGCTGTGAAAAATTAGCTATAATTTGCAAACATACATTTAAATGCTTACTGTACTTGAACGATTCAATATTGGGAACAAAAACTAATAGAAAGGCAGTTAAGAAATTACAGCATTAAACTCATATAAAATCAAGCTACAGCATATAATTAAAAAATCCAGTTATATTTGTGGCTCAATCTTTGAGACACATAGAATAGAGTCATACAGCAAACACTGTAGTGCGTATCAACATTAAACGGATCAACTCCTTACTGTAAATGTGTGAATGCTGACACGCAGAATAGACCCTATTCAGGTTCAAAATAGACATAAGTAATACACACACTGACACACACTTAGGATGGCAGCTATCCCAGACAAAATTCGAGTGCCATGCAGGGCCACACAGGAGCCCAATTGCCCAAGGTTCTCCTGTCTCTTGGCTGGCATCTAGTCAACAAGCCCTCGGAATAAATACACATAGGCAATGAAATGCTCTGGAGTAAAAGAATACATGGGAGGGCAGGGGAGCAGCGCACCAATTAACATTTCCTTTGAAATATCTATTTACTATTGAGAGTGTTCAGAATCTATAAAGCCTGTTTAAACAAAACCACTTCAAATAGTACCCTACATGTTTTGGTCCAGTGCACCTGAAACCCTTTCAGAAGGGCAATGTCCACTGCTGACCAAACAAAAACTAGCCAAATTGGAAAGATAACTACATATGGAGGAAGTTTACAACTTTGAAGCTAAGCCAGTGGATGATTATAGTGTGTTATCTTAAACAAAAATGTGTCGTTCAAATTAAGAATTGAAGAAAATTGTAATTTTAAACTACAAAAGATGCGGCATTAAATACTTTTGAGAATTTAATTTGTGATTTTTACACATTTTGCCATCTTGGGATATACAGTAGACTGATATAAGTTTTGATATAAATATTAGTATCATAACATTACAGTAATTTTAACCATATGAACCAGCCCAAATGTTCACTGTAAAACAGGATGCAGTATATTACATCCTGTATCCACATACTGTGTATTTGAAATTCCTTCCTTCTCTGTCTCATATCCACTTTCTCATATGAAAAAAAAGGATTTTAAAAATTGAACTCTTTGCTCATTCAGTATATGAACAATCAAAAGTATCTGTACAGAATGCATGTGTTTGCAATTGTTGTGCGTTTGTTAATGTGTTCCTGTGCATGGTGCTATATAGCTATTCCGTTCAATAACAAATGACTGTATTGATCTCCTAAGAAGCAATTTAGCAGGGTGTTATTAGTTGCACAAAAGCAAAAAATGAGCAATAACACAGTGTATTGCTTGTGGTGAGCTAATATGTGTCATTTTGCCCATAGGTCTATTACTGTATGTGTGTGTGTCTAGGTCAAGTGGTGCAGAAATGGAGCCATTTTATTCTTTCTCACTCCTGCTTCTTGGTCTGTACTCATTGTGTGAGTTAATGCATAGGTCTGTTATGCCTCTCTGCCCAGTCCTAGTTTGTGTGTGAGAACACTCGATCCATACAGGCCACAGGTATGTGTGTGTGTAACTGTGTGTTGTGTGTGTGTGTGTACGTTTGGGAGTATAAATGCATTTCCACAGTATTTCCGGGATGTGTGTGTTTGCATGCATGACACAAACGTTGAAGGGCATCAGTGCTGTCAGCTATAGTCATCCCCACTGTCCTGGCTGACAGAGGGTGAGACAGGGTCAGCAGTGAGAAGAGGGTGGAAGCAGCTGATACTGTGACCAGCACTGTACAGAGTGTATGGGGGTATAGCTGTATGTCTGTGCGTATCCTTCCATGAAGAAAAGACATAACTGAACAGACTGACGGTTATGTTTGGCATCAGATCCAAATCAAATCTAGATATAGTTGTGGCCAGTACTGTTCTACTGGGCTTGCTCTCCATCCCAAGGAGAATTTGTTAACAACCACCATATTTTCTGACATCAAGAGCTTTATAATGCATTACCTACGTTATGTCTATGCAGATTTTCCTCAATTTCTATTATCAAAGAAAAGAATAGCGCTGGCAGAATCAGGTCTTTGTTGTACTTCAATGTGGTAAAAATGTTTTGATCTTGGTTTTTGCACTTGTCTTTTCTTATTCAAGTAAAAACTAATTAAAACAATCCCCTAATTATTTAGTTAATTTAATTATTCAATTTATTTAAATAAGATCAGATTTTCTTTCAGAACCAAAACAACAATTTGAATCGAGTATTTTAAACTGCAATATAATAGTACATTATCTTAATATTTTCTTTTGATGTCTTAATTGAATGAGATATATCTATAAAGGTATTGTGTATGCAAGAAAATAAAGTCCCCTTTCTGCCAGGAAAGAAAACAAATATAGAATAAGAATATGGAAGTGTTCAAGCCAAATGACAACATTTAGAGAGTAAAGATGGTGGAAAAATAGTACAGCATGATTTTATAAAAACTTGGAAGATACTGTTGACCTGGCAAGCAAAATTCGAACATGTTTATAAGGTTAAGTGACTGAAAACTATTTCAAAGAAGGGCCATGCAAAAGTCAAATAGTTAAACCAAAAGATCTTAGTCCTAAATGTCATGCAAAATGTTGCCTTGGTGTTGCATAAGGTAACATCAAAAGGTTTCTGCCCTAAAACTTGGTTTAAATGTTTATCACCGTGGCATGATGACAAAATTGTGCAACACCAGCTTGATCCTCTTATGTGTGGACCCTGGCAGCTGTAGGCACCATAATACTCCCATTTTAGGAAGACAAGTCTACTTTACATGTCAAGAAGAACCTCGGTGATGTGAGTGTGTGAGTGGTAGCATATAGCTTGAATATTAAAAAATGCTGCCTGAAACAGTAAATACTGTTGTAAATCAACATGTTCTTATGTGCAATTAAGTGAGATACACACAAACAGCCTAATCAAACACTCAAACATCCATGTAATCATCTGTTTCCACATTCACCTTTGATTACACCCAGGGGGATGGCAAAGTCTCTCTCCCTCTCTCTCTCTCTCTCTCTCTCTCTCTCTCCAGAGCTATAAGCAGCTGACAGGCCCCAGTTATCAGCCAAGGCAGGGTGCACTAAATAAAGGAGCCGCAAGGCATCATAAACACCAATTCACAGAGAATACACACAGAGAGAGAGAGAGAGAGAGAGAGAGAGAGAGAGAGAGAGAGAGAGAGAGAGTGCAGCAGAGGGAGGGATGAATCAGAGATGAAAGAAAGAAGAGGCAAAAATCCAACACTCCTGTCAGAGATAATAAAATTCTCAGATGAAGAGCTCCAGTGGAGAGAGGGGAAATTAGAGACAAAGGGGAGGGAGAGAAAGATGGGGAGCAGCAAGGTAAAAGGGGAAATGACAAGTTAGACGCAAGGGAGTGGGTAGTCAGAGATGGAGAGAGAGAGAGAGAGAGAGAGAGAGAGAGAGAGAGAGAGAGAGAGAGGAAAATCCAATTGAGAGAGAGGAGATAAGAAGAGGTGTAAAGAGGAAGAGGAAGGAGGGTAGGGCCAGAAGGGGAAAAGGTAATGTTAGTTAAAGAAAAATATTAAGAGTTTAGAACTAGTAAAATGTGTTTGAACGATGTGTGAGAAAGACAGAGAGAGAGAGAAACAGATACACAACGAAATAGTACTGGACGATATGGCTTATATCACACACACACACACACAAAAAAGTCAGCTCCTGCTTTGTCTTCCAAGACGTAAGGCGGTCCACCATTTTCCCTTTGTCAGCAACTTTTGATCTAATCCCACTAAATCAAGAAGAATAAGAGTCGGCAATGGTTGTGAGGGAGGAAGTTGAGGGAATTGAAAGCAAACACACACCGACGGACACAGCACACACATATGGAAATGCATATGGTGGGATATGGGTGTGTAAATAGATACTTTGGCAGATATACATATCATTATGCTCTCACACATGGTGCAGATCAGATAAATCCCATTTGCACTCTGCCACTGGCACACAGGAAGGAACAAAACTGAGGAGTGACAGTCAAATGATACAGCAGGCAGATGCCTTTCATTCAAGTGTGGAGCCAACACACGCATATTGATGAATGTGCAGGAACAAACACTCACAAATCATCAGGAGTCAAGTAGACGTGTGCAAGTGCACGTATTTAAGTTAACTTATTAGTATTCCTCTGCAGACAGGGCAGAGTGCCAACTGAGAACTGATTTTCAACTATGTGTGTTGTAGGCCATTGACCCTCTGAAGCTGCCTGAATTGAGCTCAAGCTCACACCTGAAATTAGACTTTCAAACCCACACTGGCGCTAGAGAAAGGCAGTCAAAAGACAGAGACTAAACCTCCTTTTATTTATGCCTCAATAATATGCAGAAAACGTCTGCAGTGTTGTTTTCTTTGACTTGACAAGTGTTACTTAGCAAGTGGCTTGTTCAAGTATAGAGTTCAGTATCAAAAGTGTTAAATCTGGGGGGGGGGCACTGGACAAAACAGTGGCACGGAGTTCAAGTGACACTGCTGATTTAGTTGCACACTGAGAATGTTTGAGACTTCCTCCCATGTAAAACAAAAGTGTTGGTTATTTCAGCTCAAAAGTGACAAAGCTCTCTAGTGGCCATTGGAATTATGACTCTTATTTGCTGGGAATAAAGGAGGAAATAGTGTGCTATTTGACAAGGGAGATCACTGTTTGCTTCCCGACAGTCAATGTCGGTATCTTTAATCCATGATCACAAATGATCCCTAACTTTGGTTAGTGTTGGCAATGCTGGGCTGTCTGTGTGTTGGTTGGTCCACCACTTTGGTCCAGACTGAAAAAGCTCAAAAATCGGATGGATTTTTAAGAAATCTTGCGCAGACATTTGTGGTCCCAAGACAATAAATCCTACTGACTTTACTGACAAACCTCTAACTAAGATAGTGAACATGGTAAACAGTATACAGCATGTGCTGGGCACCAGCATTTTAGCATCGTCACTGTGTATGTGTTAGCATACTGACATTAGCATTTCATTCAAAGCACTGCCATGCACAGCCTCCCAGAGCATTAGCACAGAGCAAAGCATTGCAACCTAACAACACCTTAACCATCACTGTGTAAGATCAGAAAACAGTTTAATTTTTGCAACGGTGATTTGTAACAGCTTCAGAAGGCACTCACAAATGATGTTGTCCGAGCATTAGATCAGAAAACTGGTTTTGAGGGCAACTTGAAACAATGCATTTGGTTGTTTAATTAGGGGTACTTTTTGGAAATTTTCCAAAACGTTTTTATTCTGGATGAAATGACAGCAGAACAGCAGTAACACAAGAGGGAGTTTTTTTTTTTTTTTTTTTTTACAGTGACACATCTGTGGTCCATGTAAAAGTGGAAAGCAAATGGGAGAGCTGCACAGTCTGTTCCGTGAGAACTCCGGTCTCAGGCAGGGTTAAAATCCAACATATTCTTGAAAGCGACTAAGAAATGAACACAAAAGTGGTGGAATGTGGTTTCTGTAGGACATAGATGTTATGTACTCTCGTACATCTCTCCATCAGACAAATGGAGCGGTGAAGGAGCTGTAAAGAAGCTGTTAGAGCAGCCACAAAAAGTACTGCCAGTGGGTTTTATAACTGCATGTTAGCTCAGTTATTACCCAGAAACGAGAGATAGAAAGAAGAAGAAAAGGCTAGGGTGCAGAAAAGACAGCAATTTATTTAGTTTTAGGGAAATAAAGACTAATTTCAAGGTTGGCTGCCCTAAAATGGCCAATTTTCTCCTCAGAGAGGGCACAGAGATATAAGGTGTACTGACATCAGTTTGAGCCCGGCTTTGACAGCCTGTCACTTTTTAAACAATTACGAAGAGGAGATACTGACAGCATCATTGAGAAAAATGTTTTGGGTTCTCTTGTTAACTCTAACAACTCCATAATAGCCTTGTGAGGTTGAGTGTTTTGGCACCAAACCCAATTATGCAGGACTTTGCTCTCTTCCGCTGCAAATTCTTTTCATTTTTCAATGAAAGCGGAGATATCAAGGGCTCTGATATAACTAACAAGCACTGTCAAGTTTGCTAAAGGAAAACGTGGATAATAACAGGTTTTTGACCCATTTTTACCAGTGGTTGGCACAGATATATTAAATTTGTGTCTCTAGTTTAAATATAATTTAAATTACTTTAATTTTTAAAGATACAATATATTCTAATGTGTGAATAGAGATTAGGGAGTTGACCTGACCTAATACACAGATGAAAGGGTTACGTTCAAATCACTGATAAAAGTCATAATAAAAGTCAAAATAAAATAGTTTGTGACAAAAATAAGGCTAAGAAGCCAGATTGTGAGAACACCATGTACTGTATGAGATCCTAACGCTTCAGTTTTACGATGCATATAATGTCACATGTTGTGACTATTGATATTTTCCTTTATTGCATGACTGTGTACTTTCCCAACATTAAAATTGATGACTATGTGCTTGCTCTGCAGGTGCTGCACACCAATTTATCAGTTGTGGTCATGCACCATTTCACTGAACACCAATTAAGAACCATTATGATGTTGATAATCTTTCAAGTCAGGGCTCGTTATCTTTGAACACAAAAATAAATTTTGTTAATTCAGCATCACGCTACAGTATCTAAGTTACTCCACCTTTTATGTTATTCAACTCAGTCGCATAATAACCTTGCCATTATAAAATACTAGACCTCATAAATTTCTAAAGTATAAAAAAACAACAAAAAAACTTTTGATAGGATTATCCCAAGTAAGGTTGACATAGGTATATTGACACATCATCTATTTGGATACGTTTATATTTTACATATGGTGATGTAGTGCACACCTTTTTGATTATTTACTTTAATTTGGTGCATTTGGGTAAAAAACTGTATTGTATATGTACAATATGTATAACTGTATATGTATGTAAAATTGTACAGGAGCAACATCATCTATTTTGTTGCGTTAGCTAATATACATTTCATCCTTTGAAAGATTGAAAAATCTGTTTCAAATTTCAAACCATTACATCATTTGTTAAAACATTGTAGAATGGGTTGCCACCACCGTCTATAACTTGAGTGACTCAAGTTACACAAGTTAGATTAGGTTCAATCAAATGCTTCCACACATCACTTCTCAGATGGTTAGGTGTCATCATCTGTTCAGCAATGCTTGCTAGTTTTTTCCACTTCCAAGAGAACAACAGTTAACCGAGGGGAAGAGGGTCAGACAGACAGACAGAAAGGCATTTTAGGAAAAGCTAGGTGTGTACTACATTAAATTGTACTTCTTCCAAGTTCCCTTTTTCTGTCCTTTTCTTTACTTCCTTTTCTGTCTCCCCCAGGCAACTTCTAGTGAGAAATAAAGCTTGGTGAGGGAAAGGAGGTTGATGAATGGCTGATAGGTTTGGTTTTACTGGAACGCAGCTCAATGTTTCCCCAGGCCTCGGAGTCTATTCAGCACTAAACCTCCTCTCCCCTGCTTCCATTCCCCAGTAAGAGGAGATTGAAAAGTCCTCCGCGCCTGCATCTGGGATGACGAAATACACACACTCGTATGCGACACACTCCCATGCAATACACATACACACATTTTGACTCTCACACATTCCCTTGCTGTACCTGTCCGTCTAGCTTTGTTTTCCTCCTCACTTTATGTAGCCAGAGCCAACTGTTTTGGCCCTGCAGCCCGACCTCCCTCAGTCTATCTCTACGTAACCAGACAACTGAGGCCCAGTGGTGTAGTCTAATGTATTGTACTGGGTGTGTGTATATATATAGATATATATATATATATCTATATATATATATATATATATATAGAATCCGCCATTGGGGAAGGGGGGGCATATCATAGCGGGGGGTCTGGGTTTCTGTCCCCAGGGGAAGTTTATTTTCTGCATATGGAAACACTTTAATGCACCAATTTATTGTGGAAGTACCTTTATTTAGCCTATGCTAAGAAAAAGAACGCAGATGAAAATTCAAAATATGTCAAAAAATTAATGGAAAGTATGTTATGTGTCATTGGGCATTTTGAACCCTTGTAAAAATTTGAAATGGGTCAATTTGACCCGAATACCATGCAAGAAGAAAAATGGCACAAATGTACATTTTTTATACCTGGAAATCAATGGCCTTACCTTATTTTCTGTGATAAACATGTATTCTTGACTCAATTCAGAAAATTATTCTGGATATGACCACTTATGTTTTTTCCAAGATAAGAATGATCACATACTGGATTTTTTAACATGAATTATAACCTCATGACAAAAAACTAGAAGAGTAGTAGTAGAGACTGATCGCATTCCCCAAACATATGTTATCTCAATTGTCAAGTATTTCCGACTCCCAGTTGTGTCAAGCAGACTAATTAGAGGTAATGTCATGTGGAAATGTGAGTCAAAGCAACACCAGTAACGAAGGATAAAGTCACCCATGGGCCACAACTGTTTTTTCCCCTCAGTTCTTCAGATCTGAGACAAGGGATGGAGGAAGTCATTACAAAGTGTGTGATGGTGGTGTGCATGTGTCTGTAAGGGGTTAGAAGTAAGGGTAAGGGTGATGAAATGCTGTAAAAATCTGGGAAGTAGCTAACAAGCACATCGATTTGAGCTTGGAGGGGAACAACAAAGAGACAAAAAGAGAGGGAGCCAGACTGATAGCAATATAAAAGAAGGTTAGGAGACACAAGACAAGAGAAGAGGAGAGAAGGGAGCGAAGAGGAGAGGAACATAAAGGAGAGGGGCTGAGAGGAGAGTTAGCAGTTTGTTTCTGCTAACTCACACGTTTTAAGCAGACAAAATGATGCAGACGGAGCACACTACTCATTTGCACGCTCTAGTTTTTGACAAAGAGACACTCTATCTTGCCACACAAACACACACACACACACACACACACACACACACACACACACACACACACACACACACACACACACACACACACACACACACACACACACACACACACACACACACACACACACACACACACACACTTCATGCCAATGTGCTAGTTTCTCTTAACGAGGGAGCTATACTTCACAAGTCTCTTGAGGAGTTTCACACACCTCAGCAGCTTCACTTAAATACACAGATTGGATACACACTCTCCTCTTAACTTAAGGTTTAGATATTTTAATAGGACATATTTGTCCCCCACACTCAAAGTCAAGTGTTTTGAGTTAATTGCTTTACACTTTATTTCCCCCTAAACCTGCATATACTTGCTGCACAACAAAGTCAGAAAGAACAGAAGAGTATTAAAGTTATGAAAAAGAATAAGCAGTGATGTAAGGAAAGTGAGAACAGCCTAATTGCCAGGGAAAAGGAAGGAAAGTAAGATCAAGGTTTTACAGTTAGAGTGTACATGTGTGTACTGTATGTGTGTTCTATCTCAGGTATAATAACTAAGGCAGCTTGTAGCCAGCCTGTGGGAGAGCAGGAGGTGAACCAAGGTCACTGACTCCAGTCTCTCTACAGGCTTCACTTTAATGATGGTGGAAGGTTAGGGAGTCAGGTTGATGGGTGAGGGGGGGAACTGAACTTAACAGAAAAACCAGAAGTAGTACTATAAAAACAACTCTCACAACCACCCACATATCACATCCACTTGCTTATTCCGCATACTGCGTAAGTAATATTTTTGAGAGAAAATACATGTTTCCCTAGTTAAAGGTGTGCAGAGAGAATTGCTACATACACACCTCTTACTATATATCTTTTACCTGGCACACCCACAGAAATTAGGAAATTGTGAACAAAAGCAACTGAAGACACTAAGAAAACAGCAAAGAGAAGACAGGAACTAATTAAAACAATGCAAAGTGGCCATAAAGAGCTGAAAGCATGAACAAGACATTGCAAAAAATAGAGAAAAACAACTGTGGAACTGACAGAATTTGAAGACCTATCCAATAAAAAAAAATTTATAAGGCATTACATAACCTATGTGGACAGCTCTTTTTGCATTAATCTCCTGGGTTATGCAAGCCATTTCTGGGCCAAATCTCTAGATTTATAGCCATGAGCTTATGATTCAAACTAGCTTTAGTTCTTTTAAATCAAGTTGTTACTGCTGTAGTAGAACATGCACACACATGGATTCACAAGCACATATGGAGCATTTCTCTTCCTGTGAAATTCTCCCTCTCATGCAAGGCAGGATGACAGTACAGTTTACCGAACTTAAGGCACAAATTTAACACTCATAGTTGCCCTGGTTTACAACCAGACACCAGAGGCTCTATAAACTGTTAATATTGATTGTCTGTTCATATAATTAAAATTAGACGTCCCTCACTGGCAGACATAATCGCAGATACCGTGGGTGCTAGAGCTCTGGAGCACCCATGTATGGCAGACTGTGAGTAGGCTACATTAATTTAAAATTAAATGTTGCAGTTGGTGCTAAGTGGAGCATCTGTCATAGAGTGATTGGTTATGTGGCTGTCAGTCCCCTGCTCCACTGATTCTTAATTTCCCACGAAGCGGATCGCGGTATGTGTGAGTTAAACTTTTCATCTCCAATCCTATCTGTATTGTGAGAAGTGGCACTGTCCTGAGTTGAATGATAACCTACTTTATGGCTTTAATATCAAGGTAATAGGCCTGTGTGTTTTTGTTGGCCGTTGTCCATTTTCTAAGGTTCTGAAATGCAAACACTTTTTAATTTTTTTTTTTAATTTAAGGGCGTTGCCCGTGAATACCCACAACGGAAAACATAAATCGGCGCCTATGCTGGCAGATTAGACCTTAAGTTAATACTGATATTCCTGTGGTGATGTTCACATGTATGAAGTAGGAAGGAAAGAAGGAAGGAAGGGAGGGAGGTTAAAAACAGAAAATCTGTACCCCTTCCAATACCCATATATATAAAAAAAACTTTATGACACAAATGAAACTTGAAGTGCAAAACAATCGTGAGCAGATGGCCTTTATAGCAATCTTGGCCACTATAGCGAATTAAACCCTTCTCTAGTCTCTTGGTGACGCAAAAATGTCTGACACCATCTTTTGTGATGAAACAAATTATTAGAACCACAGCATTAACGGTAGCAGTAATTGAGAAAAATAGAATCAACTCATTACATTATAAATGCAACTCATAACAGCAGCATTATGTCACATTAACTCATAACAGCAGCATTAACTAATGAAAACAACCAGTTGCAATAAATGACTGAGGCGCAAAATGAGAAAGGGGCACTTTGAGTGACTACAGAATTAGTTTAATTTTAGGTTTATTTTTGCCCCAATAAGCAGCATTTTAACTAGTGCCCTAGGGTGCCTGACCAAAGGGTGCATTTTGTGGAGCAGAGATGCATTTGATCTGAACAATAGGGAATATACAGTAAGTGCTCCACATGCTCATCAAGTGCCCACAGAAGTGCACTTTGGGGGCCACTTGGACCAACTAGCACCCGGCACTCAAGCTGCCTTGTAGTGTGAGATTAGGACCAGATAAAGGGCAATTCCATGTTCAACTTCCATTTCAAAAGGTCACTTTGGCACCCTCTTTCAGCCCTCAAATGTACATTGTTATGCAGTTTAGCTTTCCAATCACCACAGCAGCATGTTGATTTTAGGTGTACAGTGCCTTGCGAAAGTATTTGGCCCCCTTGAACTTTTCAACCTTTTGACACATTTCAGGCTTCAAACATAAAGATATAAAAATTTTATTTTTTGTGAAGAATCACCAACAAGTGGGACACAATTGTGAAGTGCAACGAAATCTATTGGATATTTTAAACTTTTTAAGCAAATAAAAAACTGAAAAGTGGTGCGTGCAAAATTATTCGGCCCCCTTGCGTTAATACTTTGAAGAGTCACCTTTTGCTGCGATTACAGCTGCAAGTCGCTTGGGGTATTTCTCTATCAGTTTTGGACATTGAGAGACTGAAAATCTTGCCCATCTTCCTTGCAAAAACAGTCGAGCTCAGTGAGGTTGGATGGAGAGCGTTGTGGAACAGCAGTTTTCAGTTCTTTTCACAGATTCTCGATTGGATTCAGGTCGGACTTTGACTTGGCCATTCTAACACCTGGATAAGTTTATTTGTGAAACATTCCTTGTAGATTTTGCTGTATGGTGGGATCTTTGTCTTGTTGGAAGATAAATCTCCGTCCCAGTTTCAGGTCTTTTGCAGACTCCAACAGGTTTTATCCAGAATGGTCTGTATTTGGCTGTATCCATTTCCCCAATTTAACCATCTTCCCTGTCCCTGCTGAAGAAAAGCAGGCCCAAACCATGTGCTGCCACCCCCAGTTTGACAGTGGGGATGGTGTGTGAGGGTGATGAGCTGTGTTGGTTTTACGCCAAACATATCGTTTGCATTGTGGCCAAAAAGTTCGATTTTGGTTTCATGACCAGAGCACCTTCTTCCACATGTTTGGTGTGTCTCCCAGGTGGTTGTGGCAAACTTTAGACGAGACTTTTTATGGATATCTTTGAGGCTTCTTCTTTCCACTCTTCCATGAGGCCAGATTTGTGCAGTGTACGACTGATTGTTGTCTATGGACAGACTCTCCCACCTCAGCTGGTAGTTCTCTGCAGTTCATCCAGAGTGATCATGGGCCTCTTGCGCATCTCTGATCAGTCTATCCTTGTCTGAGCTGAAAGTACAGGGAAGGCCAGATCTTGGTAAATTTTCAGTGGTTTGATACTCTCCATTTCAAAATGATTGCTTGCACAGTGCTCCTTGGGATGTTAAAGCTGGAAAATCTTTGTATCCAAATCCGGCTTTAACTTCTCCCACAACAGTATGACGGACCTGCCTGGTGTGTTCTTGGTCTTCATGATGCTCTCTGCGCTTCAACAGAACCCTGAGACTATCACAGAGCAGGTGCTTTATACATACTTGATCACACACACAGGTGGATTCTATTTATCACAATCAGTCATTTAGGACAACATTGGACATTCAGAGATTCCGCGTGAACTTTGGAGTGAGTTTGCTGCACTGAAAGTAAAAGGGGCCGAAAAAATTTGCCCAGCCACTTTTCAGTTTTTATTTGCTAAAAAAGTTTAAAATATCCAATAGATTTCGTTCCACTTCACAAGGTCCCACTTGTTGGGATTCTTCACAAAAAATAAAAATGTTATATCTTTATGTTGAAGCCTGAAATGTGTCAAAAGGTTGAAAAGTTCAAGGGGGCCGAATACTTTTGCAAGGCACTGTAAATTAAATTGTAGGTTGTTACAGTGCAGTACAGAATTTATATAATTATTTATAAAAACATATGTAAATAATGTATGTGTTTGTGAGTGGTACATGTGATTAGGAGTAGACACAAGATACAGTAAAACATTACTAGACTGAACGACACAAAGATGATTATTTCTGTAGTTCTCGAAACACCAGAACCAAAAAACCCTGACCCATATGGTCCGATCTCCATGGAACAGACATTACCTGCAGTTGGGACGAGACTTTGCAACCTCAAGTTTGAGGGGAAGAGGCTGAGAATATTAACTTCAGTTGGGTTTTAAATTGGTTATCAGGACAAAATCCACTTGGAAAAAAATAATGACTCTAAAGAATACAATTTTAATGGAAAACATGTATTTGCCCATGTCATTGGGAAAATTAAAAACTGAGGAAAACACCCAGGACTATAGTTTTCTACGTACTGTAAGCCTTCACACGGTAACACATAAGCAGAAATTTTATCACATTGGTTCCGTGGATCTTCACATCCAGACTCCTGTACTACAAAGTGACTATCATACTTCTTTCATCCACATGGCCTTTCCAGTGTGTGCAACACTGCAAAAAGGCCCTGTGCCAGATCATTTAATCTATAAGTCTCTTTTTATTTTTATTTTTTATTACTCAACTTTCTATTTGTCTCTTTACAACGATGACATGATCAGCCACAAACATGCTGACCATCCACCTTCACACTGACTTCAGCAGCTCTCAATGATCTCCACCCTAGAGTCTGTAATGTGTAGCAGGCGGAGCCCTGTCTTTTCTCCTTCCCACACTAATACATCTCAGGTGCCTTGCCAATCTAATTGGCACCAAATTCAGCTTCATTTCCATCATGCTGCTCAGTTAGCTCACATTGTGAAGACTGCACACTCAGCAAAGGCGAGGAGATGCAAAAACCTGTAATAAATTAACTCGAGTCTGTGTGCTGCTGTGTGTGAGCAAGTAAGTGGTGCAAGTAGAATTTCGGCTTTGGGCAGAAATGTAGGACAGTGCAATATCCAAAACAAAGAGATGGCATTTATCAAGGATTTTACAAAAAAATCCAATGCAAAGAGCCAATATTTGCATATTTGAAAAACACAAGTCCCCACCCAAACGCCACAGATGTCAAATCAGCGCTTTGCTGTTCTCCCATCTACTCCATCTTCTTTCCTACAGGCTTCTCCAATCACATTTTCTCATCAGTCACTCCACCCACAAAGTGACAGCCTTAAGCCTGAAATATGTTACACAAAAGGGAGATTATAAGAAATTTCCTGTATCATTGTGGCCTGCAGGTCAAAACACAACACAATTACATTAACATATAGGGAACACAAATATAGATTACATAGATTAGTTTAGTTCAGGTTTTTAATCTATATAAGTATATTTAATCCCTAGTTAAATCAATATAAGTTGTTTTTGTCCATATATTCTGGTTTATTTTCACCCTCAGCCATTGTCTGTAGGCCACATTATGTAAGTGAGTCTCTCTGTGCTCTGATCACGCATCTCTAGTGAATAAAGTCCAGCCACCTGAAAGTAGTACTGAGTGGATTTACAAATCAGGGTGTATGTTATGTACAGTAACACAACCCTAGATCAAACCATTCCCTTAGTGGCCAATTACAGCTACCTTCTGCTTCATCCTCAGCCAACTAAAAGACTTGGATGTAGCCATGAGACTAATGCACACCCACAGACACACACACACACGGACACACACGCACACGCACACACACACACACACACGTGGAATTGTGGAGGTGGATGAACCCTGTTCAGCTTTGTGTTTTGTTTTCCATTTGTCTTGGTCGACCTGCTTGTCCAGATTGGTAGACCATTCATCTGTATTTTTATCTGTGTCTGTATTTTTACATCATGTTTGTCTTTGAAATCAATCTTGTACATTATTGAGGACAAAGGAAGAAGAGCAGTATGTCCACAAAAATGGACAATACTGGAAAAAGTGAGAGAAAGTAGGTAGAAAAAGAAACTATTTAACTACACAGGAGTGCTTACAGAGACAAAAATAGTATAGTAAGAAATCTGAATTGAAAAGGGACTGTAGTGTGCAGCTTTGAAGTAGCACATTTTGAAGGACTTATTTACCCAAAACAATGTAATGGGACATTGTTTATCTGTCAGTATGTCACTTTACGTCCATCACACCAGCAGACAATACTCTGGGTTGATACCAAAATAGATCGACCATCAGCCATTTGTGTGGAAATACTGCGTTTGTTGATTTAAATCTTAGTGATACTTTGCAAAAAATGATGATTGTAAGCTACTCAATGTGTTATCACTATCTCGGTTGTCACAATGTGTTATCACTTTCTTGGTTTGAATATACACAAAGCCAATGTGTGTGATTATGGAGAAACAACATAAAATACAGAAGAGGTTTTTTTGAGGTGTTAAGTGAACAATCTATTATTTCACTATAATAATACTTTCTAACCCCTGTGTATTTTACGATGCCAAGAAAATCAATACCCATGTTTTTCAAATCACAAATCACTGTGCAGTTGCGTGTGTAGCAAGGCAAGAAATATAGTGGATAAGTATGCGTGTTGACTACATAGCATGACAGCACATCTTAGTATGCTACTAATAGCTTAAAAAACGTGTATCCTCCTTTAAGCAGCATCGGTTTGCTCAGAATTGATTTTGTCACTAAGGGTTTAAGTTAATGGACCCTTTATAGTATTACATTATAATCTAATATTTTAGCTATAAGGATGCAAGCATTAGCCAACATGAGAGATAAAGGAAAGGAGAACAGTGTTTTTATTTGTTTAGTACAACTCCATGACAGCCAAACTGCATTACCACCTTAGTTCAACCATACCCTCATTTTTTTTTTTTTTTTTTGGACTGACGGCAGGGATGAAGGGAAATGAATGGTGTGGGAAAATAAAAATTGACACCACCAGAAAACGATTGGACACGCTGCATAACCCTTCTCTGTTCCACTTTACTGTAGCAAACCATGTGGAAAGATTGACATCAGGAGGCAAAGTTGATGTGCCATTTCTAACACCAGTGTTTTTTAAGGACTGAGTCAGGATCCAAATGCATTTTGAAGAAAGATTAAACTGCTTCCTCAAGTAATCCAAAGCTAAATAACAATTTTTTTTCCCCTCAAAAGCCATTTGATGTTGGCAAGGTGGACATAATGATTCTTCATGCTGGTATGTTAGATTACACTTCACAGTCACCTCAAAACATGCGGCCATGGTTGTGAGAATGACCAACTTTGAAATGTGGGTGCCAAGACATCACAGTGACACGCATATAGCCATCCACTTCAAGTCTGACAACTGAACTCAGCCTTGTGGATGTCCCTGCCTAATTTTAACTAATTTCTTCATAGTCTCTCCTGCTCCCTGCAGATATGGTATAGGTCTACAAAATGACTGCCAATACTTTTGGTCAATACAATACTTCACCTATGATTTGTGAGCGTGGTCATAGGTAGTGAAGAGTGTAAGAGTTCAGCGGGTCTCTGTAGATATCATTATATTGATATATACTCTATACCTGTGTCATTGTAGTGATCAACAATGGCAGAAAGACAAAGACTATTGGCCCAATCAAGGCAGAACAAAGACATCAACCATCTACAGTGTGATTAAGTTGTCTTCTCCAACTCATACCTATTCGTAATTCTACTTTTCAACATTAGCCATCCATCTTCACAGGAGCCTGACAACCTGTGTGATTTATTCAGTTTTGACCATGAAGTAGATATTGCATAGACTTTATAGAACCAGCTTGAGTGCTCAATCCCAACAAGGTTGATTTAGATCCATCCACCGGTTTGTGGGTTTGTGTGTGTGTGTGTGTGTGTGTGTGTGTGCGTGTGTGTGTGTTGGCCCTATAGCTGTATCTGTCAGCAGAAACATGCAACGTGCTGACGCAGGGGATAAAAAGATACACACAGACGCAGTCACATTGACAGGAAGCTGTGCAGCGTGTCAATATAGAATCAATACAGCAAGAAATAAATCAACAGGACCTTAGGTTCCTCATACATAATCTTAAATTGGAATAGGGTGTAATTAGAGCACAATGCTTTCTTAAACATGCTGAATACAATATGCGGGAGTACAAGTGTTTTCTTTGCTGGATAATCCCTATATCAACACAATGTAGCTGGTTAACAAGAGTAACATCACCTACTGGCTTCTCTTAATACCAGTTCAGCTTCAGAAGAACACTGGTTGATTGGATGAATGAGAAATGGTGTCATATGTCACCTGCTCAAAAACAACAGCCACTAAGAAGTCAGACACCTTGGTAGTTGGTAGCTTGGGGGAGAAGTAACTTACCCCTGCAGTTCCTTGACAGACATGGAGATCTTGAGGTTATGTCCCAAAACATGGAGGGCAGTGAGGATGTCAGCCCACTGGACCATTTCTCCCAGAGGACCCCCTTTCAGCACTTTGGGGCTGAAAACATCTCCAGACTCCTCGGTTAGGAAGCCTACATGGACCAGGATCTAAAGGACAAAATAAAAGTAAATTAAAAGTCTGTGGAGAAGCACAACAATAAGCTCCATTTGAGAAGAATAGTCAAGTAAATATTTAACCAGTGCACAAGCTTTTTGAGGCTTTATATTCTGTCAATGACTACTTATTGTCTCCATCAGTCTCTAACTAACGTGACTTAAATGTTTTAAAGGGTATTTATTTTTTACAGTAGTTTTGGCCATCATTTCTATTAGTTATAAAAAAGCTCACCAAAGTAATCAATGAGATATGGGAACATGGTGACATTGCAAAAAATGAAGTCCAATGCAACAAAAACATGATCAGCTACTGTAAAACTAAAAGTGAGTGCACATGAAATTAAATCAACTAAGGCATGTATGGTTAAGTAAAAGCTGAATTAAGAAGTTGTTACAGTATGTAATCTGTGATGGATGCTTACAACTGATGTTAGAGCAGTTCCAAATACAGTATGTTTGGCTAACCTGGGGGTGCACTTAAAACATGTATGATCGTCTCACTGCTTCTGTTTTTACCTTGGTCCGGCTTTTCTTTTGGCAATGCTACAGTATTCATAAATCGCAGCAATTAACTTTGTGAGCACAGTGTTATTACTGATGGAAACGATGACCAAAAGAAGTTATAATAAACTGGAACTATCCCTTAACGTGGTAAAGTTCAACACGGTTATGAAATAATAATAAAAAAGAATTCTGAATAAATTCTTCTACATTTAATAAACCATTTGCCAACAGTATGAAAACCTTTCACAATACAATTACTAATTATTAATAATATCCTGCTGCTAAGTATGTGTGCCTTTGCCTCAATTTCACATTTTGCACAAAGTTTCAGCTTTGAACTCAGTTTAGATGCACAAATCTGGAGTAAAATATCCAAAAAAGCAGTACCTATTTAAAATGCATATCATCCCTGCTAGATAATAGGAACGAAAACATCCAGCCATTCTTTATTATGTACCTAATTGCACATCTATCCAAATAAAATATATTACGGACAACATGTCTCGATGGTGGTGGACTCAGTTATATACACATAATGCCCAATGTAATGAAGTACAATAAATATATATCATTTATATATGTGAGCGTAGTGTACTGTATAAAGTTAAGCTCCTTGAAAGTTAAGCTGTGCAAAATGTTTTAATGAGTTTGAGGATTAGAATCATCAGAATTTCAGACTGTTCCAAAGAAAATTATGGAAACTGAAAAGTAATTCTTTGAAATCCCCAATGAATTATCTCCTCATGCTCCAATGGAACAGCATGCACATGTAGAAATCTCATTTCATATGCACTGTATGTCTACACAGAGAGCTGCTACTAATTCCTAAGCACCCAACTGGAAAATCTCTTTTGTTTTAAAACATCATATAAAACGTGAAGGAATTATCACAGTTTATATGTTGCACTATCATACAACTTTGCACTTACAGGCTACAGTCCTGTCATGCATGTACACCTAGCTACTGCGTAATTAGGGCAACCTACCGAGAAATGAGCAACACATTGCCTTTCACAGTGGATTAGACATAGCCATGTCCAAATGCTGCTCTGCTGAGTAATCCTGATTAGCCAACGCAGCATGAACACCTCCATGCAACATACATAATGAGCTTAAGGCCAACTGTGTGGAGTTTGCCAGAAAGTTTTGATGCTGATTGCTCACTATGTCTTTTTCTCTCTCTGCTTGTATGTAAGCGCATGCGCGTCCTGTGTCTGTACCTTCACAGCTTTGAACTATAGAGGTAATGATTAAAAGCTTCCAAGAGTTTTTTTAGAAGTGTGCCACAGTGCACTCTCTTCCTCTCTCCATTATGACACATTAGCCACATTGCACTAATGTTTGAAGGTAACTGGTAACACAGACAACAGCACAAACAAACAAACATAAACACTGTTCATACACATTACACATGCAATGATCCTTACGATGATGTAACAGAAAGAGAGAAAAACACTGGATATCTTATATTTATATAATTATTTCATATAACTACAGATAGTGAAGAAGGGTTGTTTTGTATTATAGCTGTATATATCCAGTACAACTACTAAAAGTTATTCCACTGGAGTTAACATGTACACAATGTGTGTAAAACATTGGATAATGGCATGTATGCAGCAGTTTGAAGTGCCAGTGAGGTTCCAGCTGGCGTGAAAAATCCCCTGATTTAATAAGCCTGGTCTATTAACTTCTGCTTCATAAAAAGATAAATGAAATTTAATTACAGTTTGGGTGGCAGATGGCAAGAGAGAGGATTCATGGTGCCACTACTATTCACTCTCTTCGCCTGGTGGCGGTGGTGCTGGTGAGAGTGTATCACACAAACACTGGCATAAAATGGACACAGAAGGACGCAAATTTCAGATACTGGCAGCAGCAAAGTAACACTGCTAAATAAATATGAGAAATATCACACAGCGGCAACAGAGCTGAATAACCATGAATTTGATTCTATAAAACTGGCATCCAAACAGATATGAAAAGTTAGAAGGGAGAAAGTTAAGGGTGCTTTACAAAATCTGGCAACTTGTGCCCATGATCTAGGAGGGATTTTACTTCCTCTGTAATGGGCAGTATTTATCTCTATTTGCAAATTTGAATTCCTCTGTACAGTTGGGCTCACAAGTTTGGGCACCCCAGGTAAAAATTTGTATTAATGTGC
>NC_045734.1:18062844-18063473 GCF_008692095.1 Etheostoma spectabile | reverse complement strand
CCAAGAAAAGATGAAAAAATCTCCAAAAGGCATCAAATGGAAATTAGACATTTGTATAATATGTCCCAAAAAGTTAGATTTTATTTCCATTTTTTACACTTTCAAAATAACAGAAAACAAAAAAATGGCATGTGCAAAAGTTTGGGCACCCTGCAGAGTTAATACCTTGTTCTGCCCCCTTTGGAAAGAATCACAGCTTGGAAACGCTTCTTGTAGCCACCCAAGAGTTTTTCAATTCTTGTTTGAGGTATCGTCGCCCATTCTTCCTTCCAAAAGTCTTCCAGTTCTTTGAGATTTCTGTCATGCACTGCTCTATTAAGGTCTATCTATAGATTTTCAATTATGTTGAGGTCAGGAGATTGTGAAGGCAATGGCAAAAACCTTCAGTTTATGCCTCTTGATGTAATCCACCGTGGATGTTGAGGTGTGTTTAGGCTCATTATCCATTTGTAGAAGCCATCCTCTTTTTAACTTCAGCTTTTTCACAGATGGCATCAAGTTAAAGTCCAAAATTTGCTGAAATTTTATTGAATCCATTTTTCCTGATACTTGTAAATTGTTCCCTGTGCCACTGGCTGCAATACAACCGCAAAGCATGATTGATCCCCCCCATGCTTAACAGTTGGACA
>NC_045734.1:18033942-18062834 GCF_008692095.1 Etheostoma spectabile | reverse complement strand
TCATTAAATTCTTTGCCCTTTCTTCTCCAAACGTACCTTTGGTTGTTGGTTGTTTTCTTCTGATGACTCTTCCATGACAACCATATTTGTACCTCTTTATAGTGGAATGGTGTACCACAACTCCAGTGTCTGCTAGGTCTTTCCTGATGGATTGTGCAGTCAAACATGGGTTTGGACTTGCTTTTCTCACACTCCTGCGAGCTGTTCTGTCTGATATTTTTCTTGGTCTTCCAGATCTTGCTTTAACTTCCACTGTTCCTGATGACTGCCATTTCTTAATTACATTCCAAACAAAGGATATTGGCATCTGAAAACGCTTTGCTATCTTCTTATAGCCTTCTCCTGCTTTGTGATCGTCAACTATTTTCAGTTTCAGTTTTCTAGACAACTGCTTAGAAGAACCCATTGTGCTGATTGTTGGGGCAAGGTCAGATGAGTCTGGACATTTAAAACCTTAAGATTGACATCACCCGGGGCCTGTTGCACGAAACCAGGATAAGGGATTAAGCTGGAATATTCAAGTTATCCTGGGTGAATTTATCTTTGACTTGGTTGCACGAAACCAGGTTGGATTAAAGCTAGCCAAGAAACCTTGGAAATGTATTCTTTGCAGTTAGCCTGGTCCAGAGCAGGCTAACAGCCAGGCTAAAATTAATCCTGGTGTCTAATGTGTTAAATCAGCTGCCACTCTGATGTGACATAAACGTGTTTAACAGTTATTTTGTTGTCTTCTGAATGTGTTCTGCTTTATTTTTATTAACATGGATTATTTGGCACTATTGTTCTCACAAGTTTTATTTAAATCCATACTATAGCAGTTGTTTAGATGGTTAGAAATGGTGGCACTGGCACCCAGATGCGGAGTGGCAATCGGGAGAGTCAAAACTTTTCCCGGTGAGACGGTAGTGTTTCGAGGCTGCCTGGCGTGCAGCCGCTGCCCAGTGCCGCATACTGGATGTTTTTCTCTTTTCACACCATTCTTTGTAAACCCTAGAAATTGTTGTGCTTGAAAATCCCAGTAACTGAGCAGATTGATAAATACTCAGACTGGCCCATCTGGCACCAACAACCATGCCACGCTCAAAATTGCTTAAATCACCTTTCTTTCCCATTCTGACATTCACTAAATGAATTGAAGCAACTGCCAATGTGATTGGTTGATTAGATACTTGCATTAATGAGAAATTGAACAGGTGTTCCTAATAATCTTTTAGGTGAGTGTACATCAGTGAACTCTGTGTGTGTGTGTGTGTGTGTGTGTGTGTGTGTGTGTGTGTGTGTGTGTGTGTGTGTGTGTGTGTGTGTGTGTGTGTGTGTCTGTGTCTGTGTGAGAGGGGTGCCTAGGACACAACATGAAAAAAGGCCCCATCTTCCCCATCTCCCAATTAGCCACAAATCAAATCAAATTATTTGTTTGAATATCACAAACTTATTTAACATTAAGTAGAAAATATAGAATTAAACATAGATATAGGTAACTTATACAAGACTTTACAATGACCTACCACTAAAATAATAAACAATCATGTCTAGAAAGTAAGAAATTGACAAAAACAAAAATGTCCAAAAAATGAGAAACAACTTAGCTCCCTAACTAATTAAACAGGAGAAAATAAGATTAACTCACCTGGCAGTCCTACATTACTGTTAAAAAAAGCAGGTACCTAACCTAACACAAAGGTTAAACAAAGGAAAATTGTGGCCGGTTGGGAGAAGAGGAGGATGAGGAATGCCTGCTGCCCGCAAACTGCCGCCATCTTGGCTCTTGAATATCACTTGGTTCCCCAGCTACAGCCAATCAAGGGTTGGGTAGGACTGCTTCCACCAATTGTCTCTCGGCTATCGCACACCTCAATTTGGATGTGAAAGAAAATAAAACAAAGGACACACACGCACACACAGCAGACCACAGAAACAAATATGAAGTCAGTCATAACAGACTGTTTGTGTTTGTGTGTGTGTGTATGTTTGTGTGTGTTAGTCATGGCTGCTCGCTCATTCGCTGTGAGCTCCGGGGATTATCAAAAGGATCTGAAGAAGAATCCCTACTGTTAATGTCCCGTGGGGATGTTAGACCGAGGTATGATAACACTATCATGCTCAAATCTCTTGCTTACCTTCACTGTCTGCTTGTATTCACATCCACACATGCTCACAAAACATTTATTCCACAAATCAAGTTTTTTTTCACAAAATCTTTTTTGGTGTAATTATATAACCAGGATATGTGGATACATGGAAAAGCAAATCTTTTCTGTGCTGATGTTAGGGATGTTTTATGTGATATGTCAGTAGAATCCTTGGAAAGTCCTTGGTGCATACATATGAGATCAGAAGTGGCTCTCGAGTATGTGGTACCAGTCCATTGCTCTGCTCCACTCATCACTAATGACGGAGGAATGCTAATGCATGTCTCAGCATCTGTTAGCACCAGACTTTGCATAAATGCATGTGTGTCTGACCCTGTTCACTCACGCACTGTGGCCCTTATGAAGGTCGCAGCTGTCCGATGGAAGGCAACACAGCTGGCACTGCCAACCATCCCTATTCTAACCTTAATTTCACATTCTCAGTCATCTGCCTTTTACAAATTTGCAGACTTACTTTGCCCCTCTTCATTTCTTGTCACATATTTCCTTCTTGTGTCCAACCTGCTTCCTCTGTTTCCTCCTCGTTTCATCCTCACTTTCCCTTTTTCTTAGCCCCCCCCCTTTCATGTACCACTAGTCTCATACTCCGTCTGCACATCTTCAGTCAGAGGTCAATTAACTCTCAAGAGGGCAGAGAGAGGGAGAAAGGTAAATTAATATTACATTATATTTACATAGCACTTTTCTAGTCTTAAGGACTAGTCAAAGTGCTTTAACATAGTACAGGGACCATTCTCCATTCACACACATTCATACACTGTGGCTGTGGGTGACGTACAAGGTGCCACCTGCTCATCAGATAAACATTAACACACATTCACCCTCCAATTCAGGGTTCAGTGTCTTGATCAAAAACACTTTGACATGGAACTGAAGGGCTTGGGATCGAACAACTAACCTTCTGATCACAAGGCGACCGCTCTCACCACCTGAGGCACAACCACATATTCTGACAAACACACCAGGGGCCCTTTTTTAACAATATATGCACACGGTGTTAAGTGCATGCCGCAGGTGCTTTTAGGGCATGACCAAATCCACTTTTGCTAGTTTAACAGCGAAAGAAAGTGCCTGTAGGCCAAAAGCATGAATCAAAAGTGTCTTCATTAATAATCATAGGTGTGTTTTGGGCGTAACATGCAATAAACCAGAGTGTCATCTCCTATTCCGTTTAAAAGACAGGTGCCTTTGTACCTTGACGCATTACTATTGCGGAGTTGCACAGTCATATTTTTATTTGTAATATTTTGCATGTTGGTGTGCTGCTTGCGCTTCCCTGTGTGTGTGTGTGTAACAAGCATAGTGTGAGTGTGTTGTGCAGAAGCCTTGGCCCATTTTACTAATTCACAGTTAAAATAACAATGAAATGCTGTGCTATTGACTTTAGACCAGGTTTTTGTTGTCAATGGCGCGATCAATTCCCGCTGCCTCCAGACGGCAAGAATTCACCTGAACACACCTCCCTGTAAGACCAGACGCAAAGATAGGCGCAGGTGCATTTGCTATTTTAATGACGTGGGCGTTGGATGGGAAATTGACAACTGCGTTGGTCTTAAACTAGCAAAGACACATGCATCAGGCACATGATTGATGTGGATGCTCAACGCACACCAAGTATGCACTAATGCACTCAAAGTTGCTTGCTGATACACTTAAACTAACTCCAGACAGGCAGTGTTGGCACTCTAGCAGGTTAACAAGGTAATGTCAGCGTCCTTGAATCTGTACTATCATCTCTTAAATGCCTCTCCATTATTTCATGGCTTAGATGAATGTCTCTTATGATGTCTAGAAAAAAGAGAACAGCAATTTGCTATACACAAAATATTCCATCAGCTACGTTATAATGGCTAAATGGGTTGACCCAGGCTTTTGATTGAGTTTGATAAGAGCACTAAAAAAAGGTGGATTCTCTCACATGTATAACTGCTTCGAAACTGAAGTGCAGCTAAAGGATAATTTTATTCTTTCTGAGCTCCACAATCACTGAGGAAATAGGCAGACTAAAAGACACAAAATAAAAGAGGTTTCCTAGAATATTTAGCGCAGGCTTCTACTTCATTCAATTTTGCACCGTGCATACAAAATCTCTCAAAACGTGTATTTGTCAAATATATTTGACTGAATGACTTGACTTCAGAATTACATTTTCCAGTCAGTCTCATGCACGTCTGTATACCATCCTTGTGTCTTCCACTGGGAGTTCAAAAATGAATCAACATGCTTTTTCTCTCCCTTGATCCTCTGCCCCCCACACTAGCTTCTCTGCTCTAATCATTTATTATTTTTCTAAATAAACATCCACTCTACTTAAAATTATAAAGAAAGTCAAACAAGGAAATAGAACTGAATCAACAAAGCCCCATTGGAATTGTAAAGACTGCACACTGAAGCAGAATGCTAAAGTTGTGATTGGAAGCGAGGTTTTTTTTGTCAAAGACAAAAGGCTGTAGTTAATTCACATAAGACAATGTATTTATTCCAAGGTCAGAGTTAATTAAAATTAAGCACCGTTCTCCTGCTCAATATTAAAGTGAGTGCTTATTTAGAGTTTAAGTGAAAAGGAATCTTCCTGCGTAGAAGGATGGTAACCGTCAAAAAATGGTAAATTTGACTGGTACAGACCGAGGTTTCATTTTCAAATGAAATGTATCAGACTCTGCCTTTGGCTTATATTGCAACAATATCAAATTAGAAGTCATGCACACACACATTTTTTTTTTTCTTCTTAGATTTCTAATTATTGTAAAAAAACAGCTTTTGACTGCTAAGGCTAACTGTTACAAACACCAGGACATCTGCTGTTCAGATAGTTGCAGCACGTTGTAAAGACACATATAAGCAGCCACAGAACCATGGTAGAGGATAACAAATCCCTTCAGTGCACTACAAGAAAGGAAGAACATCAATCTCAGAGACAGAGGACTATTTCCAACGGGGTTAACTCATTTTAGAGAGAGAAGGGGGCAGAGAGAGACATTTTGGGGAGAAGAAGCAGAATGTGTGCTCAATCTGCCTTCTTGCATCAACTCATTCATTTATTATTCTTTTTTGACTAAAAGATTATGAGTCTACTTTGAGTGGGGTAAGAAAGGTAATAGTTAGGGAGGCTTGACAAACCTAAAACACCTTCAATGTTTATATTACATATAACTTTCATCGACATTTGGAATAGTAAGCCTTAGTTTTCATTTTTTTATGAAATACCAAACATACACGGGCTCCTCGGCCTTCCAGGGTTAGCGTTTTTTGCTCACCTCACGACTCCTCTCTCCACCTCCATCAATCCTGTCTTAATCCATATTCTACAATACCTGCCCCACTACCATCCATCCCCTTCGTGTACTTACTTTCTCATCTTATTCTTCTCCCTCTGGCACTGGCATTTCATCGTAATCCCAATCATTCATTATCATCATTTGTCACCTGGTTTCTCCTTTTCATTTCTGTCTTCTCTCTCATCTATCCTTGCATCTCTTTCTTCTTTTCTCTCACACAAAGCCCTGACATACATGGCTACGAGCAGGAAGTAGCCAAGTCCATACTGCACACACTTTGGTGCCGACCAAAAAAAGGTTTTAGAATTTAACAGTAAGGTACTGCAATACATTCTTAATTCAGAGAATACATCTTTAAGAACTATCTTTAAACGGAAACAGAAAGACAGTTACATGCCGATTATACACGAATAATGCAGACCGCAGCTATGTGTGACAACCTATTATTACCTCCTCTATCATTTTTTCCTACCATCATTCAAACTGAAAACCCACAAGAAGCATCTAAAAAAAAAAAGGTTTTTAAATGCCCAACCACTTGAGTGGAAGACACTGTTTCCTGTGCTTTGTACCTTTGAATCAAAATGCTTTTTAGCTAACTTTGAATCTACAAGTTTACTGTAAGAGATTTGTAGATCACTTTTAATCATACTCAATATGGTATTATCTGGTACTATAAGATGCACTGTGTGTCAATGCTTTTCTCTTCTCCTCCTCTCTTCTACCTCTTATGGCACCTTTTTTAAAATAGACTACCACTGCTGTGCATAATGTGTATTGTAACACTCTTCGCACCATTTAAGCTCTTGATCTCACAAAGTCTTTCTTAGCTGCACTTTGCATTTAGCGATGACAAAAAAAAAGTTCTTACAGTACCTGATCACACTTGAAAGAATCAACACTTTACCAAGCATTCTTCTACACCAGGAGGGGAGAAAAAGAAAGGGTGATTCCCTTTCCTTTTCTCCCCTCATTTTCTCACCTTCTTCTGGTCCCTCCATCGTTGCTTCAGCTTGGCATCCAGGCGGTTGGCGGCCGTTGCCCACTGCTGCGCAAGACGGCGGATTCGGCGCTTCATAAAGCTGAGGGACTCCTTTCCTGCCCCAACCTGGTCCAGTAGCACAGAAAGGTCTGTGCGAAAGGCAGCCTGGGAAGGTAACGAATAGAAAGTAAAAGGAGAGATGGAAAAAAAGTGAAGAGAAAGTGTGAGAACGTAGACATCAAGCACAGTCATTCTAAATTTTGCACCAGCAACATGGGTGTTAATCGTAAGATTTTAGCTATGCAAGTGGTGTAACTCTAGGGATGGCAGTGGGTCCACCACTTTGTTCCAGACTGAAATACCTCAACAACTACTGGACAGATGCCCATGAAATTTGTTGCAGATATCTATGGTGCTCAGTGGATAAATCTGAATTTGTTGATCCCCTGATCCTCCCTTCTATCGCCACCAGCAGGTTGATATTTGTGGTTCAGAGTCACATGTCTCAATAGCTACTGGATTACAATGGTATTTGGGGCAGACATTAATAGGCTTTTTGAACTTTGTTGAGTCTCTGACTTTTCACATCTAGTGACATCATCAGGTCAGAATTTTATATTTTTCTCCATTTGTTTGTTTATCCTAGTAATAAGAGAGAGCCATTAGAACAGATGTAGACTCTTAGTTTTGTCTTCTATTAACTTAAATGTTGGTACAACACAGTGAACAGCAACGCAACTGAAGCAAGCAAGATGTGAAAGAGTGTCACCTGCAGATTTAAGCCACTAGCTTTAACAGCTGATGTAACCTGTGCTTGCAAATCCTTTTCTTGTGCGTGATGGTAATTCTGTATTATTTGGAAATGCAAGGAAACATTTAGTGGTAGTTTTTTAAAAGAATAAGCCATTTTGCAAAATGATGCAACGTTTCCGCCGTCACGTTTCTATTTTAGATACCTATTTCAAGAAAAACACTGTCGTAAGAAAACCCTGTTCGCTATTTGTTTTACTATTTTTAGGCTGACTTTAGTTTTAGCAGTCAAAGAAAAGTTACAACAGCATGCATTTTCTAAGTAATGCCATAAACACAGAATACCTTTCTCCCCTTAGAACAACCTTGGCTCAGCCCTGTTTGTGTGTAAGATACAGGAAGACTGTAAATCCACAGTTCAGTAATTTGGGTCAGAGGGTAAGATGGAGGTATCAGTCTTCATTTCCGCTTTGCCTCTTAAACATTTCACTACCGCCACAAATAAAGTGTAGTAAGCAAGGGGACACCATACACACAAAGACATAGTGCACACACATCCATTTAATAACGACTTTAAACATTCATGATTGCTTTGTGTTCCCAAACAAATGCTGTAGAATGCTGACCAAGCCAGTAAGAAGTGTGCAAGTGTGCAAGTGTGTCATTCCACTTGGTGAACATCCAAATTCAAAGACCCTCATTATTGCTGCACAGGCATTAGAGGGCACTATGTTCTTTGCCACCAAGGTGAGAAACAAAGTTCTTCATATTACAATATAGACATATTGGCCTGTATTAAAAAGCAGTCAGAATTAATTGTAAAATTAAGAATGGAGAATTGTCCTTTCCTTTATGAAAGCCATCAAGCATAATTAGGGAAGCCTTTGACTGCTCAATTCATGACTATTAGAAATAATGTTGCTGTTAAGAAGCTAGTGAGCAAGAAAGATACTGTATGTGTTAAGTATGTTTTTATGGGTATGACCCTGCAAAATGCTCACACTCCTGTGGGTGTGTATTAGTTTGACTGTGTAATGAATTAAAGTATTGCTGCTCCATGACCTTAAAGTCAATGTTGAGAAAAGGTAGAGGATTATTTGTTGATTTTAACCAACAATACATTTTATAGTCACATAGACTATTTATAACTGCTTTCACATCCATAAGGTGCCACATTCCTCTTATGCTGAAGTTGTATGTTGGACATGCTGTATATACAGCTGCAAAACATGTAAATGAAAATTATCTGTAAGAAATAGCCTAGGATATATTTAAAAAAAAAGTATCTCTGTGAAAGCTCCTTCACTTGTTTTCAACAATAACTGATAAAAAGAGCTAGGGAGAGAGAGGGAGTGCGAGGGACGTACTCACAGAAAGACGGCTGACTCATTATGAATGGTCCAGCACGGCTCCGTCTCACATGCTATTATTCTACAAACTGGTAAGTTGCATTCAATAACTTCTGTGTTTTCCGCTGTGACCACCGCAACAGCAGAGTTACCAGCGGAAACACTGCACAAATACAGGTTTGCCTCTCCTGCTTAACAATATACAGATGTGTTAATAACCATTAAAACTGTAGACAAACGTCAGAAGCGTAGACCAGCCGCTGACGACGCTTTGTATTTGTTGCTGGGAGCAGTGTGTTAGTGAATGGGGGCGGAGCTGCGCGGAGAGTAAGAGGAGAGATCCAAACGCAGGCACGGCTTTAAAGAAGAGATGGGTAATGTATTGCAACATTAAACTATATCGATATAAACAACATTGCTTCGTTTGTGGAGAGGAAGCGGATGCGAGGACATTAGGTGCACTGGTGAGCTAACAAACACTAACTAGCACTGGTCACTGCTGTTGTCTGAAAATCAACACAGACGGTACAAAATGTTGCGTTTACTAACAAACTGGTAAACCTTGTGACCTTATGACTGACTGCTATCTGTTGTGGAATTTTCCTCCCGTTACTCTATCCTCAGTGACTGTCTACATCTAGAAACTAAGCTGCGCGGTGCAGGGAACTACTCTGACTGGCACATGATCAGACAGGGGTTTACGGAGCGGTAGATGGGCTTTGCAAAAAAACTCGGAGCGCTCTATGAACAGAATGGCGCATTTAAATTATTGCTTGATTACACAAATTTGATCTTGGGAAGCCCAAATCGTGATTAAAATTTGATTAATTGTGCAGCCCTAAGAAAAACACATTTTTTGTTGGTAAAAAAAAAAAAAAAAGACTTATTTGTCTATTCCAGCAGCTGAGTAAAAACAATATTGCTTGTCTAAAGTCTTTTCTTTTCCTCACTCTCTTTTTTTCTTCTTTCTTGACTCTACTCTTTTTCCATTACAGGACTGAAGATTATGGTTTTAATTTTCTCTATTGGAGCGAGCAATTATCATTTAAGGTCACTGTCTACTGAATAGATGTGTTTCAACGCCAACAGCGCAGAAAAGCTTAACATTAAGGTAAGAAGGGCAAATATCTACATGTTGTTAAAGTGAATCATTCTTTTCTATTACTTCACACTATGCATTTGGTTGGTCTTCAATTAAAATCCTTTTCTTTACCCAGAATGCTCTGGAAAGAAATCCACATTCAAAAAAGCTTCCACAAATCATCTACAGTGGCCAAAAGGGGACAGTGGTAATAGTCTTGTTTAAATATGTATCATCTAAATAAAAAATAAAGTTGTTGAATGTTGAGCGGGGTGAAATACAGCAAATAATCAGCTGCATTCTGTGATATTCATTTCTACCCTTGCAGTATTTTACAAATTATAAGTATTTCCACATAACCTTGGTGAACTGAGCAAACTTGGAAAGTCTGAGTTAGTAGCCTGTTTGTTTTTGTATGTGGCTTTTTTAAGCAAACAAACTGGAAATAGAGCAGATCTGCAACCTTGTGTTTATGTGAACTTAATAATGTTATAGCTACAAATGGAGAGACCAATATTGACATATTTATAATCTGTGGTCATAACATTACTGTAGTACAGTAGGCATTGTGTATGTAGTTGAGTGTATGTTTAATATGTATTTTCAATTTCCTTGCGGGGGTCATCCCAAAATAATGAATAAAGAGAAGTCTAAGTCTAAGTATGTAAGTTGTTGTAGTAGTAAGCTAGTTGCTGCTTTCTTAGTACATGTTTGCAGTATTGTTAGTTGCGTTGAGGTGGTGGGCAAATCATAATCACTTGTGTGTTTACTATACACCTATCAACTGTCAACTAGCAGCCTTCACCCACTGTGCATGTGTCTTTCCGAATATACAGTAAATCTGTATGTATGCCTGAAATGTCCATTGTAACATTTCATTTAACTGGTGTCTGTTTTTCATGTTTGAGACTCATCCTCTCACCTGTCTCTTAGGGGCCTTTGGCTGCATTACATACTGGGTGGGGGTGCTGCTGTGGTTCCTCCAGGCCAATGGGGGGCAGAACCACTCTACCTCGCTCAGGTAGACGAGGAAGGAGCAGTCTGAACCGTCGACACCGTAGAAGGCATAGCAAGGGTCCGATGTCCAACGTGCACGCATCCACTAGATGGTATACAGAGACAGCACACACATAAAGTGAGATTTACATTTCCAAAATGTTAGCAAAATCATACAAAGGGATAATTAATTATTTTCTATAACAGTGGTTCCAAAATCACAGAGCCATGCACAGATGATTTCCTACTGGGCTGCAAGAAAACGTTATAACTCAGGCAAAAAAAGCTGAATAACTATATAAAATATACAGGCTATATGAGGCTCGGTTTGCTGTAGTTACGTTTGGCTTGGTTTGTGTCTACCTTACTGTTTCTCACCACACCTTGGGACATGGCCCACCAAAAGGATGGGGATTTTGAAGAAGCTTAAAATCAGTAATGCTTTCTTCAAAGGAAGCAGGGGAGGTAATGGCTATGGGGCATGTGTGTTATAATATCCTAAAATTTAGTCTTTATTCTGCTTGTGACGCCCCTGTTAACTCCACCACCTCCTGCCGTCAGGTCCACAACAATGCTGTCAATAAAGAACACGGTTAGTAAAACCTGCTGCACCATCATATTCCAAATGAAAACAACAGCTTGACACTCACATCTACTTTCCCAGGGCACTCTGGGAAGCGGGGGTCTCTTGGTACTTCACACTGGCCTGATGTCACATCTCTCATTGCTGAAATGACACAGTGAGTGACATTTTACCTCCAGTAGTAAAACATATACATAAAGCATATACGTACCAGAAATCCTCTCCCATTTTTAAAAGGACCTGAACACCTTTTCTCAGGACTGTGTGGGTGTGTATAGACTGATTGAAATCTTCCTGACCCTCTTGTTAGTTTTTTTTGCACCTGTTAGGGCAGGACAAATACCAGCTTTATTATTCTATTGGTGGATGAAGATTTGTGATCTAATATATTCCCATCAAAGCTCTGGCCCACCTTCAACCTGAGCAGAGTTCTAATCGGCCCGATTAACTAAAAAAACCCTGAATGGGTGTTCAGAAGCTTTTAATATAAAGCTAAACAATAAGCAATAAAATGACTCTTGTAAGTAAAATACTTTGCTTCACCCACAATCACTGCTTCATTACTTTGGCTCAACGATAAACATTGCTATGATAAAGCCTGGTGTCCTTCCCCTTCTGCTATCTCCGCCATCGAGTTAGCAAGGGCACCATTGCTGCATCTGGGGCTTAGCAATGCCAAGGACAGCTGTGATTGGTTTTAAGAACTACAAACAAGCCAGAGTGTTTTTCTCTCTCTTTTCTTCCCTTTGTAGCCAGAACATACTCCAACACTGACACAGTGCTGTGGACTGAACGGTGTTCTGGATATTCAAGACTGCTGCTTTATTAGTCTGGGCTTAGCTCACGCAAGTCAGATTGCTTTACAGTAATAAGTGAGTGAAAATAACTTTTCTAACAGCGATTCAACCAATATGCTATTTATCAGCTCATTTAGCAGCATACGGTGCATGTTAAAGCCTATTAAAAATGCAGGTGGCATTTCTTTAATCAAATAACTTTCACAAATTGACTAGAAACACTTGTTGGACCCACAGGCTAACCGCTCACGACTGCCAGGTTTCAGTATCACTTGCATTAACAGCTTTGTTCCACTAACTTTTGGACGTTATGGCAAAATTTGCTTCCTCCATCATGATTGACATCATCGCTTCCAGGGTAGGCTGTACGCACCGTTGGTGCCCATAAATCCCAGTGGTTTCCCCTTGGCAAAATCACACCATATTGGCCCTACTGCAGTGCACACTTTTCACTGGGCCTGACAAAGAAGCACAGTCGTCTCTCACTGCTGCCAACCATCCTAGTGTTACGCTAGCAAATACGTCTGCTCACTTAGGCTGCACTCACTGCATTAATTGCTCCACTGACTTAGTTAACTGCGTCTCTGCTACGGAAGTGAGGAAATACAGAGAAGAGAGTGACTGCAATGATGTTTTCTGAGAGGAAAACCAATGCAGCTTCAATTTCTCAGTGCATTTCTGTCTTTCAATCCCCCCTTTTTTTCCCCTTTTTCTCTGTGAACCAACATATATTTGCCTTTTCTCTAGCTTATGTCTGTTTCCATTTACCTAATGTAAAAAAGACTGTTTTCCACATAAGTCTTCCCCTGGGCTTCTATCCTTCCATTGAAAACATGGACACTGAGACACACACCGATTACAAATATGATTGCAATAGCAACCACTTTAACAACAATTGGAAATATGGTCAACTAACTAGATAAAAAAACTTGACTCCTGTCCCTGCAAGACAGAAAATAAAAAGGACATTCTAATCTCTCTCTCTCTCTCTCTCTCTCTTTCTCTCTCTCACTCTCACTCTCTCTCACTCTCACACATGCCTGACCACGAGATAAATAAACTGCCACTGAGCCGTATGATAATAAAGTCTGCCAGCAGTGTTTCAATTCATCTGTGATTAGAGAAAGCAGCAGTGTTATCATTTTGGCATCGTCCCTGCAGATGCAGTGGGGGGAAAACAAAAGGAGATGTATGCTCATTTATTCTCATGTAAAGAGTTGGGCAATTACCCTCAAGAAAAAACATCAGAGAGGAGAATCAGGAGGAAAGACTAATCATAATGGGGATTAAATTATAAGTGTGTGCCAAACTGTCACAAGTAAGTGTTATGTAGGTTTTGATGAAAATGTTCAAGAGCAAGGGTTGACATGGAAAACAACAGGGTTGGATGGAAGCAATAAAGCAAAGAAGAGATGACTACAATGTCCTGCATGCAAAACCATCCACGATGACTTGATTACTAACATTTATCCCTGTTACCTTCCTAAAAAAATAAAATCAATCTGCTTTTTCTGGTTTTGACTTTTGTGAAGATAAAAAAATACTAGAAATAAATGCTGCAAAGGTGCAACTCTCAGATCTTAATGATTTTAGATTTTGGGGTTGATGTTTTTAATAACCTGTTTTTACCTTTACTGCTGTAATGCGCACAGTGTTACCATATAGTTTTTTTTATGTTTTTTGTATGAAGAATGTCAAACTGGAACTATCAACTGATTACTTTGGGAAGGTGTCAAATATGATTAGTGTCAGTAGAATAATCAGCTAGAGATCCTAATTTAAACAAGTCTGTGACTGTGCGTGTGTGTGTGTTTGCAGATCTGTTTTGTATTCTCTTCTGTTGCTCAGCAGCAAAACAAGTTTAGCTCCAACACAAGCTGACAGCTGTGCATGAGTCCAGCTGTGCTTCAAGTTGAACATTACTGAAGAATTACATTTAATCAGGTAGTAGTGATTAATGTGTACTTCAGGCTGGTGCTGTGTAGTAGTGTATACAGTTTATTGCTCACCCCATACTGTATGTGCGGCCACTTGTATCGGATGTCTACCATGTGTGGACTATGCCATTTTCATTGTGTATGTTTATTTTTTTAAACACTATAATAGGTTACGTTTACCATAAATGAAATGTAATGTAGTCTTGTTTTGCCAGACCCTCCTCCACAGTGCTGCGGAGGAGGGTCTGGCTAGTCCACATAGCATTCCAGGATTGGAGGAAACATGCTGTGGTTTATGGGCATGTCTTAAAGCCAATCACAATCATCATGAGCGGCGCTAAGCTCCACACAGAGCTGCTTCAAAATAGCCTCTGGAAGGAAGTAGTTTTGGTGGAACCTGTACATTCAAAAGTTGTTTTTGTTGTGTTAGAGTTTGGACAGATGGTCTGGCTAGCTGTGTCAATTTACCTTGCAGAGATCTGAGGAGCAGTTGAAGGGGAACTATGCCGTTTGTTTATCTCAATTTTCCTTAACGGAACAGCTTTGAGCCATTGGAATGGTTATATGACTGTTTTCAGGTTGAATGGTGGTCGTCTCGCTCCCCCCTTGCACCCGGGGGCGGAAAAACCACCCAGGCAACTTTGAGTTTGAGACTAAATGTAATGTAATAAACAAGCTGCAGAGGATGTGCAACGGGACTTCAATGTCACTTGTGAATGTCCATGTGTTTAAGATGAATGGATTGGATCAGATGGATTTGTGTTGTGTGCATAAATTATTCTTGTGATTTAATTGTGCTGTATGTTTTATATGGCATTTACAGTATGTAAATAAATCTTCAAAAAGGGACAATGAAGTTTGTCAGATCAGATGCTGTATGATTACACAGCTCAAGAGTCATACACTCATGACATTACTCACTTCTTTTTTTCGACCGTTATACTTTATGTATAATATCTTCTGGATACATAATGTAAAGTAAAGCGAGGGCATAAAGGCATTTCACACTGATAATGATGGGGATTGGTACTTTACCTCTTCCTTGTACAATGCTGTTTTGCAGTATCTGCTCCACCCTGGTGGCCATGTTGGAGACATTCTGGGCTATAGCTTGGATCCTCTCTACCAGGCTGGCTGGTTGAAACCTACACACAGACACACACACACAGACACACACACACACACACACACGTAGAATGAAGAGGCGATAAAGGAATGCAGAAATGAGAGGTACCCTCACAATGCTGTCACACAATGTAAATAAAAAACCTCTGCATCAAGTGGGACATCAAATTCCCAACCACTCATCACCCATTCTTTCTCTCCCGATGGTTTCACCTCACTCTAGTCATGGGCTAGTCTCTCCCCTATTCAGATATTCCTGTCTCATTGTTGTTTCTACCTCTTTTCCTGTCTAACTCTTTTCTCCCCCTCTGCTCTCTTGCCTATCCTTCTCTGCTTCCCCTCCCTGGCTTTTCACATCTCAACAGATGTAGAAGTGTTAGTGGGAGATGCAAATTGTTAGACACTTGGTTGGAGCGTGAAATAGAAAAAGACCTGCACTGTTAATACCACTTCCTCTGTGGGGTGAGAGACTTCCCATTCACATAATAAGAAGTGTGTGAAATGTGTGTGTTTGTTGTGTGTATGTTTGCATCTGTTTGTGGGCTCATTGTAATCTGTATATTTCCAAAGCATCTGATTACATGATTTTACATCTCACAAACCCAAGCCTGCGTACACACACATGCTCATGCTGCTGTGCCCGTTATGTCCATTCAAATAACCTGATTTCAGTGTGCATTGTGTGAGTGCCTTCCTGTTTCTCTGTATTCTCTAATCAGCAGATGGTATTAATTCTCATTAAAGCCAGGAAATTAAATACAGAATAAGAACACATTATCAGAGTGTGATCAGAATTAGTGATATTGTGTGTGTGTATGTGTGTGTGTGTGTGTGTGTGTGTGTGTGTGTGTGTGTGTGTACACAGGATGGACTGCAAGACTGCTTAACTGACTAACCGAAAGAAGCTGCATGAACATTAATTAAAAAGTCATGGGACCAAGGGCCTAATGCAGATAAAGTATGTTTGTTGCTTTACAAAGTAGAAGCAAAAAAAGGAGACACCAATCAAAGTCACAGGGAGCCTCCACGCTCCATTAAAAGCTTTGTAAGTGTCACTTCTAAACGTTGCTAAGTGTGTTTGCATCTTGTTTAATATGTTCACTACAACAGAAAAGTAATTATTCTCTACTGCATGTATATTTCAGGGGCAACAGCTGACTTCAAAACCTGAAATTTGCAGAAATAATATTCAGTATTTCCGCTTTTGATCACTTCTTTTAACAGATAAAAACAAACATTTCTGACCCCATGCCAATAGATGCCCTTCATTCAGAAGCTACATTTTCAGCATTATCAGTATTAAGTAAATTATCTTTATATTCATAATTTAACTAAAATTATTAAAACTTTTGATTTCTATTTTGTATTGCTATAATGTTTTTTTATGTTCTGTGTGTTTATGTCTTGTGTTTCTGTTTTATTAGTGCACAACTAATTATCCATTGGGAAAAAAAGTGAGTTACAGCATAATCTTCCAGTCCTTGAGAATTGAGCTAAGCATAATACTCCATCCATCAATCCTTCAATGTTTTGCCCAGATGCAGGTCTAGGGCCACTGTTGAAGCAGGCTAAGTAATATAGTACATACGTCCTTATCCGCACCCATATTCCTGGGGGATCCAAGGATACCTCCACAGCAAAACATCTGCATTACATGCCCGAACCACCTTAACTGACACCCTTCAATGTAAAGGCCTAAATGTAAATCAAGAGCTTTGCGTTCAGGCTAAGCTCCCTCTTCAACACAACATTCCGAGGCATTGCTGCTGATGCATCGCCGATCTACCTTGATCAATCTCCATCTCATTAGTAAAGATTATTTTATGGGCATTTTAGGCCTTTAATTGACAGGACAGCTGAAGACATAGTAAAAGGGGAGAGAGAGGGAGAATAACATGCAGCAAAGGGCCGCAGGTTGGAGTTGAACCCGGGCCCGCTGCGCCGAGGCGTAAACCTCTATATATGGGTGCCCACTCTACCAACTGAGCTATCTGGGCTCACTCCCCCTCACTAGTTAACAAGACTCCAAAATACTTGAAATCTGTCCTTTGAGAAAGTCCAAACCTGAAAGGGGCAATTAACTTTTCTTCTGGCAGAGTAGCGTAGCCCGGATTTGGAGATGCTGACCATCAACCCTGTCGCTGTACACTCCATCCAGCATTTTCTGTAAGAGACTTCTCATTTTCATACCAGCTAGGGATATACGACAATAGAGTTGCCCCAATAGAGTCTTCCAATGTTGGATCATTCATAGTTTTTCAGAAGAGTAACTGTGAACTTATTCATTTTTTGTAAGTGTGGTTGTTTGATGCCAAAAATGGCATTCCCCTCACCAAAAGTTAAATCTCCACAGTGTAAATAACCTTTCCAAACATGCTATGCGTGAAAGCACCCTGAAACAGTTCTCAATAAAAGCATCTGATAGAACTAATTATAATTTCACCCATCTACTCCACGCAAGTGAGGCAAATACAGAGTACAGTATGTGTTAGTGAAAGTTATTACCTAATATTGTCTTATAATGAGAGCCAGTATTATACTACAGAAGGCTATAAAATTATATGAAAACAATAGTATTATTGCATGGAACATTTCACAAAAGTTCCCAGCTGTTAAAGATTACAGCTACCATGGTACCTGTCCTATAAAAGTTGCAATGTTTTTAGCTTGAAGGACAAAACCTTTGCTTGGTAAGCTGAGCAACCCCTGATACTATACAGCTCTCTTTGGGGGGGGGGGGTGGTGCTTCATGTGAAAAAACTGCGCAAGTTGGTCTCTATTGGGGGGGGGGGGGGGAGGGAGACTTGACCTTCTAATCTGAGTTCCTATGTCTATTACAATGTGAACTCATCCCTAGAGATGAACAGAAAGAGAAGGAGAACCGGAGTATCATAGAAAGACTAGGGCAGATAAATGGATTAAAGATTGAGAAGGAGCAGAGAGGACTGCACAATGAGATCCAAAGAGACAGAAAGAGAAATATACAGTGTGAGAGTCGTGGCAAAACTGGAGCAGACAGAAAATAATTAAAAGGACATCCACTACAGCCACAGCAAACAGACCAAGAGTACCAGGGGGACCATTTTGTTATTACTGTAAGAATGAAAAACAATAAAATAAAGAGATCATCTGTGCCTTCGTGTTAAAGTCAACCAAACAGCTTGACTGAAACATTAAACAATGACTATGATCAAAGAATAAAGTATATACATATTTGATGGCCCACTGTTGCGCGCTGCTTGCAATGAAGCTTTCTCCCTTTTGATGAATGTAGACAGTTTTACAAATGAGGTGAACAAAACTAAAATTAGGAAGAGCAAAGAGAAGACAAAACAGGGGTAAAGTATAGGGGAAGAAGTGACAAGAAGAAATCCACTGATGGATGCCAACCAGACATATGAACACTTGAAAAGAAGAAACTGAAAGAGAGGCGGTAAGAGAAAATCAATGATAAAGAGAGAGAGGGTTTCTAAGGATACAAAAATGTGTTCTTATGCTTTCCTTATCTCTCTTTCTTTCTCACTTTATATAATGAGCTCATCCTTTTAAAAGAGAAGAGGACAGTTCTGGCAGCATCCCATCAACCACATCTTTCCAGGGCAGGAGATGCATGTGACAAGGCGTCAGCATGAGTGTTTGTGTGTTTGTTTGCATGAGTTGATCTTTTCCACCCCATGCCATGGTGTTAAAACATTACACTAACAGCGCTCACTCCCCTCCAACGCTTATTTCTGCACATATACAAAAGCAAACACACATGCATGAATGCCCACAGATGCACACACACCAACTCTGTTTTTTTATGTACAGTGGTAAACAAAATTAGGTTTGAAAAGCATTTACAATGTTGTTTAATTCTCCAACTGATCTATGCACAGAGCGGCTGAAATTAGGAAAGAATGTAAGTATCTATTTTGCTTTTCTGAGTAGTTCCAGCAAAGGTGGAGTATAACAGTGGCTTGAGTACTATGGAAAAGAAGGCCTCCTGGGATAAATTTTTTGATACTGGCGGTGCTTAGATGGGTGTTTAAGGGAGGAGAAATAGGTAAAGCCAAACCAGACTACTGATCTTTACAGAGTGTATGCCCAAGGGGAGACTTACCAATCTTTCCTCTCATCTGCTTCATGGTAAAACAGAGTGAATCAACTCTGCGTCCTTTCCCCTTCTTAGTTCCCCGCCTTCGTTTTCTCAGGTTTTTGCTGTCCCTCTCCCTCCCTCGTTATATTCCCTCCATTTTCTGCTCTAACGAGTGGCTGCCCTATGGGCAAATCGCAGGCTAGGGACTCAGACATCAAGTCCCATTCGCCACTACACAGGAGTGTGTCAGCACCAATGAAGCTCACACAGAGATTACACCGCCCAGTGTTGTGTTTGTGTGTTTGTGTGTGTGTGTGTGTGTGTGTGTGTGTGTGTGTGTGTGTGTGTGTGTGTGTGTGTGTGTCTTCCTTTGAAAGCGTGCCTGACTGGCCTGGATTTGGGATATGTTTTATAAAGCTCTCTCTTCCCATTTGTTCCTCTCCCTGCTGGCTAAAATAACACATTACCACGTCACACATGCTCAACAAAATTTCTCACACACCCTCTCTCGCTCTGTATATGTGGACGAGGAAGATAAATAGTAGAAAGTAGAAAGGTAAAAGAGAGCAAGAAAGGATTGGCAGAAAGAATAAAATGTTGAGAGTATGAGACAGAGACACAGGAAGAGAGGGTAAACGAGTAATGGAATGAAAGAAAGTTTAGCTTTCTGCTCACTGCTTTTGCATTTTTGAGCACCTAGCATTTTTGCAAGAGCACCCTGAAAGTCTCGAGTTAAAAACAACTTCCATTGTCTAACTGGATGAAATGAGAGGTGAAGGGGTTTGTCCCTGCCTAGCAACAATAATAATAATAATTGCAACAAGCTTGAGCTTTTAATTTTAAATTGTAGGCTTTAAAAAAAAGTAGTGCGGTGCACCTTTCAACCTGCAAAAGAGCACTTTGTCTGATCAGAGTCTTGGGTTGAAGCAAGTTGGGTGTCATGGGGTGCCTGCTTGGGTTTGAAGCCTGGGTCTCTGAGTGGAAGCTGAGTGCTTTTCCCCCTAAGCTACTCAGACACCCCAACTAAACACTAATATAATGCTATTTCAATCATGCATGCTATATTTCACTCCCACATGACCAACTCTGTTAATAAAACATGTTTACCATATAGACTAATGCAAGACCTGTCAATTGATATCTTAAAGTAATCCTAAAACGTGAAAAATCCTAATCATGGAAATCATCAAAATTGTTCCACCGAAATTGTGGAGAAATTAATATTTTCAACTAAGATTACAGGTTTACCTAACTTTAGCATGTAGCTACATGTAGCAGTATATCAAATGTAAACACTGCAGTAATGGGCCTGCAGCAGATGCCTATATGAAGATATCCAATCCAAACTGTTGGAAGCAGTGTTCAGAACAGTCTGAAATTTTAGATTTAACATGCACGTCCAACATGTAACATTATATAAAGAACAACACACTTTTCCACTTTGCGTCAAACCATCTCAGATGAGCTTGGGCCCAGAGAAGCTGGTGGTGTTTCTGGGTGTTGATATATGGCTTTTGCTTTGCAAGGGAGAGTTTTCACCTGCACTTATAGATGTAGCAACAAACTATGTTAACAGACAATGGTTTTCCAAATTGTTCCTGAGCCAACGTGGTAATATCGTTTACATGGTGATGTTGGTTTTCAATACAGTGCCGCCTAACGGATTGTAGGTCACGGGCATTCAATGTTGTTATTTGGCCTTGCCGCTTACGTGCAGAGCTTTCTCTGAAACCTTTGGTGATATTATCTGTAGCTGATGAAATCCCAAAATTCCTTGGAATTGTACGTTGAGAAACGTTTTTTTTAAACTATTGGACTATTTGCTCATGCAGTTGTACAGAATGTGTTAAACCTCACCCCATCCTTGCTTGTGAACAACTGAGCCTTTTGGGGATGCTCCTTTTATATCCAATCATGACCAATTAACCTGTTCACCTGTAGAATATTCCAAACAGGTGTTTTTTGGGCCTTCCTCAACTTTGCAAGTCTTTTGTGGCCCTTGTCCCAGCTATTTTGGAACGTGTTAAAGGCATCAAATTCAAAATGAGTAAATATTTGCAAAAAAAACAATAAAGTATATCAGTCTGAACATTAAATATCTTGTCTTTGTAATGTTTTCAATTGAATATAGGTTGAAAAGGATTTGCAAATCATTGTATTCTGTTTTTATTTATCTTTTACCCAATGTCCCAACTTCATTGGAATTGGGGTTTGTAGGTCCCATTTACAAGACTATGTTATATACTATAATTATATAATAAGATACATATATATACAATACACACACACATAAAATTATATATATATATATATATATATATATATATATATATATTATGCCCCTTATGATGCAATCAGCAAAAATAAGTAAAAGTGTAATCCTATCATTTGTTACTAGATTAACAACTAATGTAAAGAGACAATGCATTACATCTATCTGTAATTTATCAGCAAGTCTAGTCACTTAGGGCAAACTGTTCATTAACTACGTTTAAAACATAATAGTCACACACATTGATTTCATCTCTTGTGTTTAACCCTAATTACACCCTGAACACAACCCTCTATCCACCCTAACTACCCCCTTCAAGGCACTAACTAGAAATTGATTTCTGCTACAGTAACACATGCATGAACCATCCTTGACAACAGACACCCTTAACAGGACACTCCTCCCCAGTTGTACCTTAAGAGTTGAACAGCTCCTCCCCACATCGAACAGCCCATTACTAGACATTGATTGCAGTTAACACCAATGCCAGAACGTATTAATCGTTCCATCCTTCTGCTCTAGCGCCTCTGGGCAGATCGGAACCTGAGCGCTTATCTGGGATCATTTAACAAGGATTGAAGAAGTGAGGGGATTTCTGTCAGTGTGTATCACTCCTGCTGCACTGAATTTAGTCAGGCTTTTTGAAAATGAAAGGAGTCAGAATGGAAAGAACGTTAGATAGGAAAGACAAATTGGATGTTTTGGTACTAACAGGGAAAGAGTGGAGTAGTTTATTAAAAGCAGTAGCAGAAAGGTCACACAAGACTTGTCCGTCTGTAGCAGTGATTTTGTGGTAATAGGCAGCAATTTCCACAAGAGTCCATAAGAAGGGGAAAAAATGAGAGTAAAGATGAGAGAAAAATACAATAAGGCGAGGAGTAAAAGGAGAAAAGATTGAAGTCATGACTAGATAGAGAGGTAATGTGCAATACGAATGACAATGAGGAATACATCTTAAATATGTTGGTGTCATCATAGTACAGTATTTCATGGCTATCTGCCATAAAGTGTGTCATCTCTCAAAGCTCTACCAGCTGTTCTCTGTTAATACACACCTGAGCTGACCAAAGCACTCCTGATAGTGTAACATTAAAGCATTATCTCTATGTCTAAATATATTTTCTTTCCATTTATAAAAGGACAAAACAATGCTTACAATATTAAAGCCATATTGTGCATTTTGGAACAATTAATTTCATTACTTAAATACTAAATACTACAATTTTGCTTAAGTTAAAAAACTGAATTTTTAACTTACAAATAACAATAGGATTTGGTGTTTTCATAGGAATAAGGATGAAGCATAGGCCATGTGGTTGCATTATTTTTTATCAAACAATAAGATGTGATCGTTAAGGTGGACACAAATTGATAGTTAGCTGTGCACATGCCATACGTTTACCATGACAAATTTGAAGCCTTACCAGCTATGTCAAATATTGTCCCTTTATTATCACTACATATATTTACAATTGGCCAAACATTAATGTTACATTTATGTTAGCCACAGTTTCTAAACTAGTTAAGGTTTTCAAAAAATAAAAGGTCAAAAAAAGACTCATTTTGAAAATAAATGATTTCTTCATATAATTTTGATGTGAATATCACAATAACCTGTTATACATAGGGAGAACTGATTCGTGTTAAAATAATGTTGGCGGTTACAAAACAGTTAGACACCAAATTAAACAGTAAAATGTAAAGTCAACGTACCTGTTGATAGCAGAGCTGAGCTCATCCAGGCGCCTTGCGTCAGTGGTGGAGGTGTTGTCGAGTTTGGATAGGCTGTCCATCCTCTTCAGAATCACCTCCAGCATGTCACTGATCTTCCTCAGCACACCACGTGACTCCACGCCTCCCAGCACTGAGAGGAGAGAGAGACATAGAAGGTGAGACGGGAGATGAATGAAAAGCTGGACAGTGACGTTCATAACAAACGTGCGCATTAATCATAGAGCCTGCAGCTCTTCTGGCGGAGTAGATGGCTGTTTTCTTGTTTTGGACAAACGTCTCTATACACTTCACTGCAATGTAGATCAAAAGCAAATTTCCTTCTGTTGTGTGCCAAACAATGCCAAAAATGTTCAATTAGATTGGTGGTAAAACACTCACATTCTACCTTCCTCATGTATTGACTACCAGTGTTCTTCTAAGACATTTTATGAATAGAAAATGGACAGTTCATCTGAAGTTAAATATATATTTTAAAAGCAACCGTACAACTTCTCTTTAGTGGTATTTCTATGCCATAATATTTTTTTGTTTTCATAACCCTAAATTACAAAGTGGGGCTTCAAAAGAGAACAGTATAATCCATTTGTTAAGCTTTTTTCTTATTTAGTTTAATACTTTTTTAGTTTGTCAACCTACATTTTATTCACTCCTATGTTTTGAGGTGATGTGAGACTGTCAGATGTCAATTTCGGCAGCTGCATTAAACATCAAGTACATGACATACACAGACCATCATAAGAAAAATACCACTCCAAACCCCTAATACCACTTTAACCTCATGAGTGCAGCTATTCATCACTTAAGCCTGTGTATAATTTCTCATCTCAAAAACCAAAAATTAGATTATCTCAGTTTTTTAACCTATCCATCTAAAGCTTGATATCTCATTTTCTTTGCCTACAACAGTGCCCTTCGCCCAGTGCTGTATTCTGATCTCTTGTCATAAACTAGCTTTCGTTCAGGCCAGACACCTAGACACTCTTGAGTCTGATGTGTGAATAAGTGCTCACCTTTATATCCTTTGATATGAGAAAAACATCCAATACTACGAGTTATGAAAAGCCAGAAAACTAATTACGTTGAGGCTCTTTATTTTTAGGCTCTTGTTCTGTGTGTGTGTGTATGTGTGTTGGCCAATTTATTTACTTGACCCATCACAGCACAGAGGGCTTTCTGTAGACAGAAAGAATTAAATATGTATGTAGTTGTGTGTGTGTCTGGAGAGATGAATACACCATTAGCAGAATTGAAAAGTGAGTCTTAACACGGGCGGCTATGGCTCAGTGGTAGAGCGGTTGCCTGCCAATTGGAAGGTTGGTTGGTGGTTCAATCCCTGGCCGTGCAGTCCCATGTCAAAGTGTCCTTGGGCAAGACACTGAACCCCGAGTTGCCACCGATGCTACGCATCGGAGTGGGAATGTGTGTGAGTGTTTATCTGATGAGCAGGTGGCACCTTGTACGGCAGCCTTGGCCACAGTGTGTGAATGGTGAATGTTTCCTGTATGATGTAAAAAGCGCTTTGAGTAGTCGTTAAGACTAGAAAAGCTCTATATAAATACAGCACATTACACACACACAGGGTCAGAGTGTACTGTATGTGCATTCAGTCATAACGGTCTAGAACAAAGAAGACGACTGAAAGGTGGAGACACCGATAGCTTTTTTGTTTAATGTCTTTGCCAAACTAATCTCTCCTAGACTGTATATGTCTAACCCATTTTTTGTAAGTGCTCGTAGAAAAAAACAAAAGAATAATCTTATAAAATAACAAGTGCTGAGGAAATTGGGTCATGTAGTGGTGACGAGTTGGGCAGTTTTTGCTTTTATTACACTTTTTAGGGCTTTCCCTTTCAAGCAACAGAACGACAAATTTTAACATATACAATACCGGTCAAAAGTTTGGACACACTTTCTCATGGGAAAGTATGTCTGTACATTTGACTGGTACTGTAAAAGCATGGATTTTTTTTGGCAGTTTTGTAGTTCATATTGCTACAATGGTCTATACAATGGTAAGGCTGTTTCTATTGGATATGGGGAAATGAGAATGGATGGAAGACATCATCAGTGATCGGCCCCAAAAATCCTGATCGGAGCACCCTTAAATGAATTATTAATGTTATTGAGAAGAAATTAATACTGAGTTAGCCAAGTTAGAGGTTATAAACTATTGTGTGCAAATTAAAATAGTAGGTGAACACTAATCAAACACATAACAAACAGGAACAGCAGAGTAACATGATAATTATAAAGTTGAATAAGGGGTTCATACAAAAAATTTTAAATTTTTAAAAACTGCAAATTCAGACTGAAGGATTTGCTTGATAATCTGTCATGGTAACGGGAATCTGATTTCAGTGTGTATACTGGAGATGCATTTTAATGTCAATATAAGTGTAAGTTTAACAAATGTATACAATAAATCCAAATTCCATGACATAGTTTAATGCAAGAGAGCCTAAGAAAATCTATCCACTTCAATTTGACACCATCATTAAATGTACAGTAACCACACGGGCTGCAGTGAACAGCCTTAAAAGATACAGTTTTGGACACAAAGGTCAGAATGTATTCTTCTAGCCTCACATCAGAAGACTTGGTAGAGACCATACTGACACTGTAAACACCTGGATTACACTGTCAAACTACTCTATCAAACCCTATGTCTGCTGCTTGACAGGCAATTACAGCCAATGGGCTTCGGTGCCTAACAGCTCTGGTGAAAGGTCATTGTCTGCCTCGATCTCTTGCAACAGCCGAAAACTAAGTTCAGTTACTTATCTTCTCAGCAACAGATGTATTCGTCTCAGACTGGCAGTGTCATTTCCTTTGCCCATGATGGATCACTGTGTCAGAATGTGCCAGTGGGTCGCTCTAGTGACAACTTTGTGATTGGCTGATAAAGAATGACATCCATGTTGACAACTTTACTCAAAGCAGAGACACTACTTGTATTTATATTTCTGTACTACATGTTTGTTACTACACTATACGTACCTTGCCCTGTATCTTGTTCTGTACATTGATTTTAGCTTGTTGTTGTGTGCACCTTATGTTAATTTGTTCATTCTTCTTCTATGTACTGTATTGTATAAAGATGGTTGACAATAAAGTCTGTCTTATCTTCTCATAAGTGACACTTCTGATCCTGCAACAGACCAAAGTGAAACTGATCAACATCTACAGTGTAACTGAGAAAAGCAAGATGTTAGATCCATACAGATGAGAGTTCCCTGATGAGAAACAGGTAAAGTCTGCCTCCCCATTACTGTTAATGCCCACAGCACTGACATATTTTCACTACATGAAAGAAACTATCCTGATTTAGCCCAGCTTTCACCTTTTGTTCAACCTTGTAAAATACAATACAGCCTCTTTGAATAAACATTTTAAAGTACATTTGGAAAATTACAATTGCAAATATCATCTTAAACATGCATAATAAATATTCCATTACTAGCAAGATGGTTAGTTCACGTGCACTATGACAGACTGAGGCTAAACCTTTATAAAAGGTCACTGCTGAAAGCAAATTTAAAGTGTGAGTTGGATTGGCTTTTAATAGTAATGGTTGTCTCTAAGGGTCTCACTATTTCAATTTTAATTTGAAATAAACCTGAAATTAAGTGAATATCTCAAACTTTGAATTAAAAAAATTGAATCGTTGATGTTGCCACACCCCCATGTCACGTTGGGTTGGCTTGCCAAGCGAAAAAAACAAAAAACAAAACACGTGTTGAAGTGCTGCGAGTCAACCTCCTCTGACTTTGCTAAAGCCAATCAAAAGCTAGCATGGCAAATGCAGATGCAGAAGACCCATCAACAGAACTTGAACCCCCTCCTCTTTCAATGAAGTCACCGGTGTGGAAGTATTTTGGATTTCCAGTAAGTTATGTTGACAACGGTCGCGTGGTGGACAAAAAAGCCACAGTTTGCAAGTTCTGCTATGTGTGTAAGACACTTAATTGTTCAGAGAAGCCTATGGACATGGCTGTTTTATTGTTTTTGTTTGTTTTGTTGTGAACTTGAATGTCATCTTCTGCAGTTACAAAAGAGAAACTAGATGGCAGGTTATTTTGCTTGAGTTTCCAATTAACTAAAGATCTAAGTTGTTTTTCTGTTATGTTGTTCATAACTGTTTTAAAATTGACCATGTAGTGTGATACATTGCGAATAAAGGTCAAATATTTTATTGCATAAAAGTCTAGTCTTAAAATGGCATAACAACCTGTGCTTTAAAAAAATAAATGTAATAATCGAGAAACGAATTGAACCGTAACCTTGATGTAATCAAATCAAGGATTTGGTGAATTGTGACAATCCTAGCTGCCTCAAGGACTAAAATACCACATTTGGCAAGTTTGAGGAAAAAAAAACTAGCCAAAGGCATCATGAAACAGACTGATAGAGAGCAGCATGCTGTAGTAAGTCAACCGTTTTTGTGAGTCTTACAAATAACACGTTGCCAAGTAGACAAAAAAGTGAGAAAAGCTGATTTATGTGTCACTACCCTGTGGTTCCCAGTTATGCTGCAATGGCACATTTGATCCCAAAAAATGATAAAATGGAAGAATAAAAAATAGGTAGAAAAGTGTAGACTTCTAAACTGCTAACTAATAAAATAGAATTGCGGAGCAAGTTATTTATCATGCATGAAGAAATAATTCTCTCAAGAGATCAAACAAAAGTGTTTTTTTGGGGCCTTCAGTCATGAATCGCTCACAGAGTTGCTGTACTGTTTGAGTGACTACCTGTTTGTGTAAGATAAAAGCAGACTTAAGATTCAATGAGAGTCAAAGTGGTGAGCTAACAGGACCACACTGCTGACATACTATGTCATGCTATGTTTGGCTTTATCCACTGGCATGGGGTGTAGTAAACACTTATAGACACACGCACACAGAGTTTAGTGTCTCTAAACGGACTATTGAAAACTGAGATGGAGGCTGTTAGTGTATGTGTACTGTATGAGTGTGTGCATACTGTAGCCTAGACAGAAAGTTGGCCAGTGTCCCTAATCAAATTTCAGCTTCTGAGCTGCACAATCTTGACAGTGAGAACAATTAACACTAGTGACTGGAAATGTAACTTCACCAGGAAGCATACAGAATACTAAAACTAATATCATAAGTCACTGTACATGTCTGTGTTTATATACTATGTGTGCATGTGCTTATGAAATAGTCACAGCGTGTGTGTCTGCTAAATTTATTATAATGAAAATGACAGAAAGGGTCACTCAACACTAAATAGTTATGACTTCCCTCCATCAAATTCCTTTTTCATGTCACCAAGTTAAAAAATGACATTTGACCAAGGCTGGGAACATTATTTCTCTGTGTCAACTGTACCATAAAAAAAGACATTTCATGTCTCAGCACAGTAGGGTGCCACAATAAAGAAGACAAGGACGTGTTTCTACAGGATAAGCATGTCTTTGAATAAGGCATGTAATGTTTGCAGAGTGGAATATTATAGATTTTTTTTCCATTATGGTTGAATGCAGGGCAAAAAAGGCTTTAAAGCAGTGGGATTCCTTCCACAAAAAGTGATTTTGCCTGGAGGTGCCTGTGTGAGTATGTGTGTGTGTGTGTGTTAATGTTTGTAAAAAGGTCACAGAGAGGGCACTCTACAGCCGGGTTAATGAGTGGGTTGTTGCTCTGCTTTATTGCATGGCTAATAAATTCATCCATCCATCCATCTTTCTCCACTTATCCGATATCGGGGGCAGCAGCTCCAGTAGGGGACCCCAAACTTCCCTTTCCAGAGCCACATCAACC
>NC_045734.1:18033308-18033932 GCF_008692095.1 Etheostoma spectabile | reverse complement strand
TCCGACTGGGGGATCCCGAGGCGTTCCCAGGCCAGGTTGGAGATATAATCTCTCCACCCAGTCCTTGGTCTTCCCCGAGGCTTCCTACCTTTCCCTTTCATAATTTGAATTCAGTTTAATTCAAATTAGGAGTAACACAAATTATAAAGGCAAAATATCACATATAATGTCTCAATAAAAATAATAATATAATAATATGACACATTGTGTTCTAAATTAATATATTAGAGAGGTGTTTAGATTTGGATCAGCAAAGCTCAAGTGTACTGAAAAAAAAGATTCTTTTTAAATTGATGAAATCCGATCTGAAAAATCTCAGCTGAAGATAGTGAGGAATAAGTATTCATCCGTAGTGGAGTTAAGGCACTTTGAAAATGTTGCTCTGTCTCCACATATCAAGCACGATCAAGCTCTGTCTTTGAAAATTAAACTGTCTTGAAGCAAACTCTCTATCATTTGATATGTGGTGGGTTTGTGAGACAGTTCTGAGCTATAATCCTTCCTACGGTGAGTCAGCCAATCATGTATGCAAGTTACCAGAAACGACCGCATAGACTAACACACCCACATCTGTGTGCATGAGGTATTGTATTTGCCAGAACAGGATGGTGTTTTGATTGGATT
>NC_045734.1:18023668-18033298 GCF_008692095.1 Etheostoma spectabile | reverse complement strand
GATGTTTGCATATTCATGAAAGGAAAACCATTTCAGGTTTGATGAATGCTGACAGAAGGGCCTGCAGGATACGAGTTGACACAGCTAAATTAACCGGAGACTGGTGTCATTTTGTCAAAAAAGCACCAACACAGAAACCCACACACACAAAATTATAAAAAGTACTGGAAGCTAGCTACTTAAACAGGAAAGAATCCACCCCAAAACTAAAATTGTGACATTTTTTCCACAGGTTACAAGTCAATATCTAAAAACAACAGAAAACTGTCTCTCTTCACTGGAAAACTGACTTTCAACACATAATACATCACATAATACAATATGGAGATGTTTCATCAGTGCTTAATAACTCTGTGGGCTAATAAATGTTTTGTTAGCTATTCCATCCCACTAAATACAATTTGAATTCAGTGCTTCCAGCTGCGGCTGACAAAATGCCGCCGTGTTCCAGGAAAATCTATGGGTGCTGTCATTGTTCCCATTGTTTACTGTCAGCTAAACAATTAGTTTGAGATGACATCATCACCATCAGTCAGCTCCTCAAGTTAAACATAGGCTTGTTTAAAATAACTAACTAAAACCGAGCTGTTCAATATTATTACTAATGCACACATAATAACCTCCAGCTGATACACACAGACATATTACTTCACACATGAGGCATGTTTACCTCAGCATCCTCCTTCCAGCTCACGCCCTCTTTTTCCTCACATCTCCCCCACTTAATCTTTACCCTTTAGTCCTTTCTGAACCTCATCATTCTTGATGTTCTTACTACTTCACCTAATTCTTCATCCTCCCCCTACGCTTCACCCTTCCTCTCATCTGCAGTAAAGGAACCAACATAATTATCAGTAAAACTCCTCTCTCATCCCTCAGTGGGCAGACAGACACACAGACTGGGGCTTAATGCCCTGCTACCGCTTTCAATCTCCAGTACATCTCCTCTTCTCATTTTCACACCCACATTCAATTACTACAAATTACATGCAGTTTAATTATTATGGAGCAGGAGCTCTACTGTTCATTAGTTGAAGAATGGCAGGACTGAGTGAGACAGAAAAGAGTGTCATGGATTTCTTTTTTTTTTAGCGGCACAAATGGAATGGAAGTATATGGTGAGAGCAGGATTTATGCAATTGAAAATGCAGCAAATGAAGCATGCAGTGAAATATTGTGCTGGCAAAACAGTAAACAATGAACCATATTCCCAAAGTCCAAAGACAGGCAGGTGTTAGGTTAATTGTAGTCTTGATCAACAAAAGTACAAATCGGGGATAATTGCATGCCCCTTACCTTCCACTCTGTGTGTTGCCGTTCTCAAAGTTCACTTACTTTGGGAAACAACAACAAACTCCCAGCTAGCATGCTACACACTAAATATGGCAACTTTTTAAGAAGATTTGGATTATGTAATAAGGCAGGCCTGCTTGGTTCTTTCTGGGAATGATTTTAAACATTTACAAAGAATATGTTGATGTTATCACTATGGACAAAGTACACAGTGTGATACACTGGGAAGAGCAAATTAAGTTTAACCATGTACAGCTCACGTTTCTGCAACGTGTGAACAGTTAACTTATTTAACTGTGTATGTGGCATGTTCTTTTGCGGGGTGCAAAGCCCAAGATAATTGTAATTGGTTTAAAGAAATTCAAACAACCCAAAGCGTTTTTTTTTCTCCCCATCAGACAATGTATGTGTGGTGTAGCCAAACCTTCTCCATAGCGCAGTGGAGTAAGGAAACTAAACTAATTGTGGACTCTAAATTGCCCATTGTTGTGAATGGAAGTGTAAACGGTTGTCTGTCTCTTGTGTGTCAGCACTGTAATAGTCTGGCGACCTGTCCAGGGTGTACCCCCGTTTTTAACCAATGTCAGCTGGGATTGGCTCTAACCCCCTCACAATCTTAAATAGGATAAGCAGTTAGAGATAATGGATGGATGGAAGACCACATACAATGGAGATGATCAATAAGCTGGTATTAAACCTACAGAATAGAATAAAAGAGTATAGAACTAGCTGGTGACGGTAGGAGAAAAACCCAATTCCCCCTCTTGGTTCAGCTTTTGAAATATTTATTGTTCATCTGGTTTTGACATTTTCTCACCATTCGTCCAGCAATGTCAAGGCAAAGTGGATTATATGAAGGGAGATGGGATAAATGAGAGGATATTACAAGACAAAGAAAGACAGAGAGCTAGAATGCCTATTAATGCTGACAGCTTCTGTCACTTTTCTTTCGAGTGCTTCTCTGTTTCAAAGTAATCAAGGAGGGGATGAAGAAAGACTCTGTGTGTGACTGTAATCTAGTTCTTTGTGTCACACCAGTTCAGCTTCAATTCATTCATCCACTTTTTGTTTTGTTTGTGTTCACATTTACAGTGGACAGGATCTCTCTTCTTAAAATGTTCCGCCCTCATTCATCTGCAATACCCTCCCTTATTCTTCCTTGTATCTTTAATTCTCTATCACTCTTTAATTTCCTCAGTTTCCTTCTCTGTCGACTTGAGTCACTATAGTTTACCTTGTGATGATGACAGAAGATTAAAAACTGGCATCACTGGACTGCAGACACAAAGCACTTGAGATAGACAGATAAAACATGAATAGAGACCAAATTGCGTATACACATATGAATGACATGTAGAATGAAAAGGCTTATCTGTTGACAAGTGCAGTATGTTGGTGTGTGTGTGTGTGGGTGTTCTTTCTTGATTAAATTGTGATGAAATAGGAGGATAGCGAGTTCTTTCTCAAACCACAAATTCAAATGGTATGCAAAACAATGGTTTTCAATCAGATAGCATTATTCTTCTTGGAATTACACATGAACAATGCAATGTGTTTACGTGCTGAACTAAATGGTGACATTTATGACCTCACTTATCATTGCTCAAAAACACACTCAACCACACACACAGACACACAAAGAACATACAAGCACACTCGTCCACATGCACCATGCCAACAAGCTTGACAGACACAAGCCGTGGCCCACATTACCATTTCCACCACCTACTGAAGTCGCTGTCTCTCAGAAAGCATTTCTCTGTTGACTTTCACTACTTCAGCACAGCTCTTCTGTTCAGAGCAGACAGACACACAGCCGCGGGGGCTCCTTTCACCACAACCACGTCAATGTATGTTAGTGTGACAGAGCGTTGTGTTCTACACAGACACTGGCAGAGATTGAGAGGTTGAGTTTGTATGTGTGCTTGTTAGATGGGGGATATACAAGCCTATAGATGGGGAATATGTGACGTGACCTTTTCGCTGTTTTTGCTTACTGAGTGTGCATATTGTGCTACAGTAAGTTCACAAATGTGTGTTTGTATGTGTGTACAAGTAGACATGTATTACTGTACAAGTAGACAGTAATATTTGATATTTAGTCTTGTTGAGGAATTTCCTGGAAAGATGAGAGAAAATAACAAAAGAATGTGCCTGGCCTAGTGGAGGGTTTGATGTCCTTACTGGGTTAATATTCACATCATATGAGATGAATGTATCCATTTAAGTTAGGTCTAAATACGTAATTAATGTAACTCTGATATGACATGAACAAGGCATAAATACTGGCACTAGTGCCAATACCAGTTACTGAAGAAAACTCTCAGACTGACAACAAAATATCTTAAAGAGCTCATATTTTGGCTTTTCACTTTTTCTTTATTGTGCTATATATCTTCTTTGTGTGTATTTAATGGGTTTACAAAGTGAAACTCAAAGTCCACCTGAAAGAGAAATACCATCTCCCAAAGAAAACACTGTTCACAAACTCCTCGACACAGCTCTATTGTAGCCCAGCCTTTACTTCCATGACAAATTGTCATTTTGCGTGACTTTGCAACACTTAATGTGTTAACTTAAAATATAATGCTCGCCTAGCTGCTAGTGTAGCACGCCCTCAAACCAAGCTAGTTAGAGTGGAGGCCCGAAGATACTAGGTATGTACGACTCCCAACAAAGAAGAGAATAGAAGTGAGATACCTCACTCTGTAGCTAAAATGGAGCACTCAACACACAAGGTGAAATGTGCTGTGTGACAAAAATATAGTTTTTTTGGAAAAATGTAACCATGAAAACCTATTATGGTACAACCTCTAAATACAATTATGGACCTAAAAAAGGGGCATAATATGAGCTCATCAAATTAAAACTCCAGTTCAGTAATTTGTTGGACTCACCAGTTTAAATTAAATTCAGGTTTAAAATTCTGCAAAATAAAGGGCATTCCACTTTGATTAATAAGTGGCTGCTGTCAGGAGGTAAGCATATACTGTAGGCTCTGCCAAGATGGCAACGGCCGAAGCCAGTTTGGAGCTACCCACTTTGAGCTTCATCTTGAATATTCAGAAACCAATGAGTGACATAAAGGAGACTTTTAGATTTTTTTCTTTTTCTTTTTAGATATTTTACACTGACTGAGACCAATGCACCATTATAAGATGGTGGACAGAAGGTTCAGTAAATTTGTAAAAATGTTCCAAAAAAGTATCTGATGCTCGTGTTTTGGACATTCTCAGCCAAGCCCTAGCAGTAATAGGATGTCTTGTATCTTCTTTGCCTCTCAATTATCTTTTACTACATAACCTGAAGGCCTCCTATCAATCAACATTACAATGAAACACAATTGCATTGCAGCCCTGAGGGAAGGATAAGGGAAAGATGGAAGAGCAAAAGAAGAATACAGCAGTAAAACTGGTTTAAGACAAGTGGATTTCAGCGGTCATCCATCGGTTTTTGAGAAATAACAAGATATATGCCAGAGACCAGTGTCACATTCACTGTTGTCATATATACGGACTTGTAAAATGGGCATTAATGGGACTTTTCCAAGTACTGTGCTTTGCTCTCCCGCACTGTCTTCTCTTCAACTTGTGATATACATGTAAGCACTGGCTGACTACTTGTTTTCAGTGTCTAGAAAAGTGCTGAGCCTCGACCCGGTGACTTCTGTTACTAACCTTTGTGATGAGTAAAGAGGACAGTGTTTTATTTTCGACTTTATCCTAAACTTTTTACCTACCTTGTACTCTCTGTGCAATATTTTAGACTACATGTTTTGAAAACTGTTGTATAAAATCATAACACACCAGAGGGCATTTTCTATGGTGATTATGTGTAATTTATCTGTAAAGAAAAATAGAAAACCTTTTTGCCAAATTTTGTACAAACTGATGGAACAAAAAAGATTTCCTTGTCACATTTTACTTCTCCTTCAACTCTTTCACTACACATTCATCTTGTACAGATACTTTCAACAACTATTTGGGCTAAGTCTATTCTGTGACCTCTCAATAATCTTCCTGTCCTCTGTCTGCATTCCTTTCTCTCCCTCTCTTCCATGCACTCACAGATTCTTTATCCTCACTGTTCCTTAATATTTTCCCTTCTGGCATCTCTTACTTCCTATTCTCCTTAAATATTATCCAGTAGTCTTTCCCTCTCTCTCTTTCTGGACATATAAGTGTTTGTCTCTATAATTAAGCCTTCAGCACATAAATAAGCATCTGCCAGGGCTTTGCTCTGTGCCGAGAGATTTTGGCAGAATCTGGTCTCTTTTTTTTTTTTGCTCAGTGGCACACTTCAGTACCCTGGCACCTTTACTCATCCTGTTATTTACTCTGAATCACAGGTAATGAAGCAAAGGACTGGTGAAACCACGTGTGACAGAGGAAAGACATACCACTCTGGGAGCCAGAATGGACATCTGGCCTTATGATACTGGGAGGCAAACCTGGGACATATAAATGTTTACAGTGAAAACGAACAGATGGGCTAGGGTTTGTTTCGGTGTACAGTGCAAAAGGTGTTTATCTGGAGGCTTTTAGCCAATGGCAACAAACTGTGCCATGTGTTGTACAGAGCTGAAAGGAACGGAAAAAAGGAACGACAAGATTTAGAGGAACAACACAGTTGTTGCCTCTAAAGTCACAAGTCCACTGCAGATATTTACTTTGTTTCATATTGAGGTAAATTTATTCAGACTGGGAAAATAAGATTTCACTATTTCACATGAAATGTTTTGTGGCAAGCATACTTGTTAGAGAGCAAGCAGCTTCTAAAAAAAAAAAAGGACAAACAACATTTTACTGAAACAGCCATCAATGCTTCTTGCTGGTGCAAACCCCCAAACATTTAGTCACTAGCTAATCTTTAAGCTAAACTAAATAATGAAAAACTCTCTTTATGATCTTATATAACTGGATTTTCTGGACATTATTCTGACAAGCATTGATAACTTTTCCATATAATATACCTAACAACTAATTTAAACACATTTAAATTAGCTGGGTATGGCACCTTAGTTTAAGAGTCCAAAGTGATTTTGTAGCTTCTATGATAATGTTGAAGCAATTAAAAAAGCTAAACCAGTGAGCCCTCTAAGATGTATACAAAAATCACCTGAAAAACATTTAATAATCTATCACTTAATATTTTGCCAATAACATTAATTTTCCCATGAACTTTAGTGGATTCATTAAATGTTTGTGCTATGAAACAATAAAATTGATTGCTCTGAATGATGACAGAATAAATTATCCTGAGCCAAGTAAAGTCAATTTAAAGACCATTTAAAATACATTAAAAGTATGCAATTAGATTTGTAGTTTGCAGCTAAGGCAACGAACAGAATGAACTAAGAGACAAAAGGAATGGAGACAAGAATGGCCTGTATTCCCGATTGACACTCTGTTGTGTAATCTGCAGCAAGCTGCTGTGCCTGCCTGCTCTAACACACTCACACACACACACACATACACACACAAATCAACACATACATATAGTAAAGCTCAGACTGTGATCTGTCTCCCTCCCAGCTTAATCTGACAGCCGCGTCAGCTTCAATAAGCCTCGGTTTGCAGCTGAGGCTTTGCGGTCTCTGACTAATTGTATTATCTTTCAGCTACCTGAGACACTACTGTGCTTTATTCCGGTGATGCTGACACAGAGATGAGACTCTAGTTATTGTGGAGGGAGATTCAGAACAAAGAGCTCCCTGTGTCGACAACATTGCTGGCCACTTAAAGGTGATAGTGTGTGATGATTACAGTTGGCTCAGTAGAAACATGTGCATGCCACGTTCACATTCACACAGGAGGCACAACAGGCAAATCATAACACCATACGTGCAAAGAACATACTACTGTAATTAAATCCCACAGGATAGCGAATACATTTTTTACTAATTCTCGTTTGCATTGGTGGATGTTACATTGTTACACTGAAGATAGCAAAGAGACAGTTCTAAGTAGGCTTGTGTTGTTCTCATGCATGTGAAGCCTGATGCATATATAAAACTGTATTACCAGTTCTTTGTGTGTTGTATATTGAATAACATTGTTTGTACTTTCGGTAGTTTACTTGCTTGTGTGCTGTTAAAGATGAACCTGCTGTTTGACCCATTCAGTCTCATTACTTTACAGTAGATGGCCAGCTTTCTGTGTAACAATCCCAATAAAATCATTTTTAAGAAGTGCCGTCACCCACGCAAGTCATAAAAAATATAAGTTAGTGTGATAATACTTTTATAACAGTAATTCTTTGTTTCTTCTTTAAAGTGAAATCAACACAAAATTATAAGTCAGAGCAGCAAGCAGCATTGAACAGGTTTTGGGCTTCACCAAATTTCCTTTTGTATAGAAAAGGGGGTAAGACCAAGCACACACCGGTTTCACTATCACTATATCACATATAGGTATCACTATAAGTCTTGCCATTTTGCATTACATCAAACTTAGTTTGGCATATTTTTACTGCAATTTATAATACTTCTGTACTACGGTATAATAGTGCAATCTGTTAACAGATGCATGATTATGATATTTCTTTAGTAAGTAAGTACTGTAACTCTCTTTCAGCAGTATGACTTAGTTGTGATGCTGGATATAACATAAACATTGTTCACTAGAGAAATGGCTGTAGTGTAATTGAAGTGTCACAGAACAGTTGAAATGTTTTCATTAAATAGAGGCCAAGTATTCCTTCCACACTCCACCATTGTCCAACAAATGATGATGAGTGGTCACTTAGGCACACACAACACAGCTTAACATCAAAAGACTTTGTCTGGTTGTCGACAGCAGTGACGCTGATTGGCCTGGTCATCAGAGTATGATATAGACTTAATCAGCTGCAGACAACGGACGTTTAGTTTAAAAAGGTAGATGCAGTTGTACACTTTCTGCCAGAATTTCTTCCTTCATTGGGGACACAAGAAATAAGACCTAAGTGAAGGAAACACATGTGACAAACCAATGGTTGTAAATATGGGTCCATGATAGCTGGACACTGCCATTTATATTAGAGAAATAATTTTGAAACATGGCAGCAACAGGCACCTCACTGTCTACAAGACACCCAGAGCAGAAAAACGTAGGGTGCCTGCATGCTACATGGCAGCAGAGACAGAACCACAAATGATAGACAGGGAGTGGGTTACACATATCTACAGATCTATAGTTTACATAGGGAAAACAATGAAACAGAATCATAGAAGATGATCAACTAACTGCTCAAGAGCTGGTTGGTTTCTTCTAGCTGGGATTTTATTTGCACAAAGTTGTGTTGAGGGGTTTGAGGCAATTTTCTCCATCGACTCGCTAAACTGTCTGAGCTCAGCTCCTTCTAAAGCTTGTGGGTATAATTACAGTAGCTATGTGTGTGTATATCTGTGTGTATATGTCTGCGTGAGAAAGAGAGCAAGGGTTGGTGCATATGCAACATCCTATATATGTTTAAAAAAGATCAGACCATTAGTTTGTATGTGTAAATAACCTACAGCATGACCTACAGGTTTATTCCCAGGCTCCCCAGCCACAAGATGCTGATTTGGACACATTTCATTTTTCTCAGACTGATAGCCTGGTGGGAGCCACAAAGACTGACGGCGCCTTGAGCGGGTCCATTAAGGAAATGAGAGCTATCAATCAAAATGGATTAATCCAACTTGATCTCCCAGAGGCAAATAAAGAATTTTAAATCTGGACCAACACACCCACATGCGTACATTGTACACAAAGCAGTGCACAATTGTGTTTTTGAGACACAGAAAAATTATAAGTGACTGTACAACATTGTAAGTGTGTCCTGATTTGCCTCTATGACTGCAACTCAACTTGTCCTTGAAGTGAAAAGACTCACTATTATTTGTAAATCCCAGGAAGAGAACTGTACTCCACCATGTCTATTGTACGGTGAGTGTTTCTGACAAGGAAAAATCGTTGCGCTTGTTAAAGCCGTTTCCTTTCCAAATTGATGCGTTTCTCACCAGACAAATCTATTGAATGTTACATGACAGAAACAAAGGAGGAGAGATTTGGGAAAACCTTTTAGAAATCGTTTTTTTCTGTTGTGCTTCAGCACGTCTTTTATTTAGTGAGAAACGGATGGGCCCTATCATCCGTGCTGACAGGTAATGCCATTCTAACTTTCCCAGAGAGAGGAAGAGCCAAAGGCTTGGCAGCAACAGCCCACATGCTACCAGATCAACTCAGTTAGCTGCTAAAAAGATGCTTGCGTGAAAGAAAGCCATCAGCAGCCAGCATGTACATCTAGGTAAAGAATGAAAGTGCTGTTACCATTCAAAATATGGCCATTGGAAAGAATAAATTTGACTTTGTG
>NC_045734.1:18009826-18023658 GCF_008692095.1 Etheostoma spectabile | reverse complement strand
ATATTCTATAGATTTCTATAAAATTACTGTCACACAATCAAGAACACCCAGTGCTAAGAAGGTTATACACAGTAATAACATATTTCTCAGACCGAGCATGTTGTAGACCAAATGACCAAAATCTGAAAGATCCTGGCCAATTTCCATAGATATACACTACTCTTTTATGCTTTGAGGTTGTAGAAAGTCTCATGGTGTTTTTCCATTATTGATACGTGCTTGACTCGCCTCAACTTGGCTCAACAGTAAACTGCTGTGACCTAACCCGACACATACACACAGAACGTCGAAGGTGTGTTGCTTTTGATTCTCGGCGTGTGGCTGTTGCCACAGCCAGAAGAGAAATTAGTCTGTTGTAGCAATGACGCAGTAAAGGGACAATTCTCTCCAACCAATCAGAAGCCTGCAGGTTTTCACGTCACCTTTTGGTATCGCCTCAGCTGACTTGGAACCTCGACTGAGGTGCAACTAAAACAGTACCTGTCAGCAGGTACCAGGGACTCTTTTTCATAATGGAAAACCAAAAAAGGTGAGTAGAGTCGAAGCAAGTCAAGTAAGTACCATGCAGTGGAACAACGCCATTAGGACATGGAGAACAAAACACTTGTTCAACCAGATTGACAACTGAAAGAGTAGAAAGAGACAAAGATACCTCTGAGAACATCGAAATAAGAACAGAAGAAATTAGCAGGCATGGGTAAAAGAAGGTTTAGCATCAAAATGTGTGCAGATTCAAATAGGAACAGGTTCCTGTTTTCAGTGTCAAGTGTCTGTTATGGATCCCATATAACTTCTAGGCAAGTCCCGCTCTACAAAGCAGCTAGATTAGTTGGGGTTAGGCATTGACCTTCAGGGGATAGGACCTGAACAATTTGGGTTACGGTACCCAGCGTAAGCATGCACGCCTTGCATGGGCATCAAGTGCACAATAATGCATACAACAAACAGGAATTAATAGGTATGTTGCATTAAAAAAAAAGAAGATTTTTCAAACTTCACAATAGGAATAGAAGGTTAGTCTAGGGTTAGTAATATTGGAACTGGATCACAGAATTATAGTGGAACATACTACGGTTTAAACGACTGTAGAGTGCCTAAAGAAACACATGTTCCTAAAATATGTTTCCAAAATATTTAAAGCCCAATTGCACAGTTGTGTTTCAGTAATAATGGGGTCACTTACATTGATTTGTGGACTGGAAAACAAATTCAACATTGAAGGGTATTTTGGTAGAAAAATGGTTACAACAGTATTATCCCCTGCCATTCACCGCTGTGGATACATCGATTAAATGAAAGTTTTATAATTCAATTCTTTTTTCTTTTAGAGCAAAAATGGTTTCAAATATAGTTAAAACACTACACCGCATAGGGGTAACAACAGAAATCGGTTATTGGACACAGATGTTGATAGACAACCATTAGAGAGAGCTTTTGTGAGTGTGCTTGACAAGACCGGCGGCAAACATCAACAGCTTCCTGACATTATCACACACTTCTGACAGATGTGCAACATAACAGCTTTTACCATCGGGGCTGGTGTGATTATTGGAAGCACAGGAAAGCTTGACGCATGTGTTGTGTGGCAGATAGAGAGGGAGAGGGAGGGAGGGAGGGAGGGAGGGAGGGAGAGAGAGAGAGAGAGACGGGAAGGAAAGAAAAGAGAAATGCAGTGAGGTTGACCATAATTTCAATTGACTGCATGACGAGTGTGCAAAAGAGAGTGTTTATGCATTTGTTTACAGCACACATGCATCTTTATTTAGTTTGCATCATGTGCATCCCTTCTTTCAAAATGGAAAACATCTCAGCTGCCCTAAATGGTCTTCTGCCCCTTCCCCTCTTAAACTCTCAGCATCACACTCCCTCTTTTACCTCAGCCCTACAGTTATCTCCCCAGGTGCTGCAAACAGGGCCTTCTCCACACACACACACACACACACACACACACACACACACACACACACACACACACACACACACACACACACACACACACACACACACACACACACACACACACACACACACACACACACACACACACACACACACACACACACACACACACACACACACACACACACACACACACACACACACACACCCACACACACACACACACACACACACACACACACACACACACACACACACACACACACACACGGGATAGAGGGGTCTTTCATCTTAAATACCATACAAAAGCACAAGACCAGAAATTATCTATGTTGGTTGCTTTGTATATAAACATGCATTGCACTTTTTCAAACACAATTATTTCACATACACTTGTGTTTTCTACACGTGGAAGCAGTGGGTTCCAGTAAAACAGATTTTTTTGGCGTTTTCTACATGGTGAAATGAAAACTTGGCTCTGATTTGATATCACATTATGTTTAGTTGGTAATAAAAAAAAAAAAAAATTACAAGGCTGGATCATTAGCAACCCATCCAGGTTATTGTTCTTCAAATTTGTCCATGTTAAAATTCCAAACTTACTGACAAACTTTACATTTTCGGCTCTCGAACAAAAAGGTATAAAAAGAAACAGACATATTGACTTGGTTGAAAAGTGAGCTACAGTATCAATGCAGCAAACAATGCAAATCAAACAGGACTGTATCGCACTGTGAAACAAACCAGCAGAGCAGAGATAAGTCTTATTAGAGCAATCTCTCTCATCCATTGTTTTCTCCTTATCTGTCTATCATTACTGAATCTCTGATGCCCTAAGAGATGTGGTACTTCCTCCTTGCAGCGCTTCCTGAAATAGCTCCAGTTCCCTCATAGGCTTTGTGCTGCTAAATAAGAACCGTACCCAACAAAGCCCTTCACATAGAGTTCATACAGTATGGGATTTACTGAGCCACCAATCTAAAATCAGTGCTGGTAACATCATTTATTTATGGTAGCTTATGCATGCATTTCTAAACCAAGTTCTGCTCTCTACCCAGTTTCATATTTGCATTGCATACAATTAAAGTGTGGCATGTCTTAAGCCAATTTTATAGCAGTCCCTTGTCGTGAATCCCCTGCAACGCTCTTTTTCATGTGTGTCCTCTTGTGACATGGTCAATAGTATGCATGCAAGAGTCCACTCCGTTTCTTTGTTTGACGCATTTTTGTAATAGAAATTGTCAGATATTACTACATTTTTCAAACTTGCCATAATACCTGAGACTATCATTAATGGTATGGTATTGCTCACGTTACTGCAAAATTAAAAATTCCATCAAATCCATTGTTTCCTGTAATAAACTGAAGGTTGCAACTTTCCTTCAATGGCAGTGCCCTATTTGCAGTGTTTTCTCTGAAATAGATATTCAAACACTACCTCCTTCATGTGGACAGAAATGTTGACAACAATGCAGCCTTCTTTGTTGTCTACACTGTAGAAAAGACACGTATACACAACAATGTGCAGTGTGGAGGCCCTCAAGGTGTTACAGTGTTTATTCTAATATGACAAGACACAAATAGTGATAATTGTCCATAATAAAATGTTACATTATTGCCGTTAACATCTTAGTATCTTGTGAATGCCTTTGCACATATATCAATATTTCAAACCATCTCAGGAAAGATAATTAGATATTTTTCAACTGCCGAAAAGACAACACAAGGCACGAGGTAAGGTCTGCTGCACATGAAGAGGACTGACTTTCTGATGTTGTCTCCAACTAAATGTTGTTTGCTAACCATTCTTAAAAAAGCTTAATTTTTTAGAGTCACATCTGTCACTTTGAAGATTTTACAATTGTTCAGAAACCGTTTTGCCTTTTCATCACCCTTCCACTATACATTTTGTGTCAAATAAATTAATTCCCCATCATTGCAGCAACCATTACTGTCACTTTTCAGACAAAGGCAGGAGGGTTTTTTTGGCTATGGAAGAACTGTACAACTGGATTGAACACAGGCACACATGTGAGCAGGAAAAGAGGGGCAGAAGAAAAGGCAGAAGTGAGCTGACGAAACAAAGAAAAAGCTACAACTACCCTACAATTATTCAGTCTCACACCGGGCAGCTCTGAAGTTAAGAATGAGAGAGAATGAGAAGCAGAAGAAGGAGAGAGAGGCTAGAAAAGAGGTGGTTAGAAGAAAGAAATAACCTCAAGTCATGCTTGGTGTGCGTTTATGACCTTATCAGCCCACTAGTCTAGAAAAAGGAACCAGGCAAATGCATGCCTTTGTTTTCAACATAGACATAACACAATAGGTAGACTTCCACAAAACTGTCAGACAACAGAGGCCATGGCATCAAAAACACCATTAGTGTATCGGCCGAAAGGAAGTGCAAGCATGTTCGAGTATGACACTATCAGGCCCCAAAGAAAATAACCAGCCTATGGCAGAGGAAACGATTAAGCGACCTGTAGACAGAGCTTGATGCAGGCTGGGTGATTGAGACAGCATATTGCTGCAGAGTAACCTTCCCAGAGACATAACCATAATATAATGTGCAGTGAAGAAATTTCTCATTTACGGCCGGGTAATAGCACTTAGGTTGGAACAATGGCCCTCTCCACTTGGAAATTGGATAGGCTTTCTCATTAACATGTATTGGTGTTAGGTATGGACTAATGATGGAATAACAGTGAATGGCCTGAAGTTTGCACAGAGGAGAAACAAAGTTAGAGAGGAGAATCATGAACGTGGATAATCCAGTGTGTGTAAAAAAGAAACCGGTAAAAACATGCTGTACTTGTGGATGGTAAGGGTATAGAGCTGAAGGTTTGCAAAAGGGACTCACACAAATGGAGCATAGTGTCAGTTCAGGCAGAGCATTTGTGAGTGCCAGTTTGTTTGGTATTGTTGTTGTAACTAGATGTAAGGCCCTATCTTGCACCAGGCCCAGCGTGGCGCAAAGCCCGATGCAAGTGTCTTTGCTAGTTTAAGACAGACGCAGTTATCAATTTCCCGTTCAGCGCCCACGTCATTTAAATAGCAAAATGCACTTGCGCCCATCTTTGCACCCATGGGTGTGCTGGTCTTACAAGGAGGTGTGTTCAGGTGAATTCTTGGCGTGATGGAGAAAGTGATTTACCAGAAAGTCAATAGCGCAGCATTTCATTGTTTATTGTTGTTAAAAATATGATGGTGCAAATTCACCATCGTAATAGCAATGTGCCAAGGTACAAACGCACCTGGCATTTAAAGAAAATAAGAGATAAAACTCTGATTGGTTTATTGCATGTTACGCCCAAAACACATCTATGAATTAATGAAGACACTATGTACGACCCTTTTGAACCACACACCAGGTGCACAGATGTTTTTTTTCCCCCCCGTCAAAAGTGGATTTGGACACGCCCTAAACGCACCTGCACCATGCACTTAGATTGTTAAAATAGGGCCCGAATGTTTATGCATGTGTGTTGATGGGAGATTTGTTCTCCCAGCAGAATCATCAAAGCTGCACTGATTCTTCAAAGAGCAGAGTCTTTGACTTTCGGGGAAAATAATATGCCATTTGTTCACTTTTTTGAATTTACACAGCATTGAAACAGCATAGGTCGATAAATACTCTTCTTCATGAACCAACATCTCAACAGCCATGGTGTATTGCCCCCGTTTTAAATATTTTTTCTCATTCAAACCTCAAAGCTGTTAAGTTCATAACACAATATTCTATTACCCACTGTGCAGCACTGTCAGAGCAGTTGGGAGGGAGGTGGGGGGTTGTGCATTTTGTAAAGTCTCACTGAAAAGGGTGGTGAATATTAGTTAATATCCAGTTTCTATATTTATTTAGCATGCAGAGGATTTATACATACATAAACCAGATCATAACTTCACCACTGGAGGACTGTAATCGGTCCCTGGTGTTCACAGGTGAGGAGGAGCCATGTCAAAAAAATAAGTGTCTCCTGGTTACGCATGCATTTCTAAGTCTAGTTATGCTCTCCATCTATTTATACAAGGGGCAGTTTTATTTTTGTATTGCACACAATTAGAGCGCGGCATGGTTTATGTGAATTTTATAGCAGTCGCCTGTCGCAAATTCCTTCAAACATTTTTTTTCATGTCTTCTTGTGAGTGCAGGATGCCCTGCTGGTTGGTCTGTGTGCAATGTTTCTGTCTGTAATTCCCCTCCCCAGGACAAGAGTGGAAGGAAACAGCAAAGCAGCAACAAGCAGAGGACTTGGCGATTTACATTGTGGTCCTTTGGGTATATACTACCATTGCACTCTGGGAGGAAAGAATTTTTTTTAAATATTTTTGGCACTTAATTGAAGGTGTTATCCAGAAAGACCCCCCCCCCCCCCCCCCCCCCCCCCCCCCCCCCCACACCCCCACCCCCACACATACACACACACGACTATGAGTGCAATGATAAAGTGTCCTCCCCGACTGAATCCCCTGATGCACCTAACGCCAGCGACATGCAGAAGATTGTCATGCCAGATTTATCCGACATGAAGCAATGGGAAGAAAACATAACTGCAGGGAATGTGGGATAGAGATGAACATCAAGTGTGAAAAATGAAAGGGGATCAAAGAGCGGGGGTATCTAGTGTGCTTCACCGCTACCAGCTACAGCATATTGATGTGATGACATACACACGCACTTAGGGGGTGGGCGATCTGACAGAAAGGTCATATCACGATTATTTCCAAGTTATTGAACACTACAACCAAACTAATTTTCCTATTAAAAAAACAACAACAAAAAAGATAGCCCTACTAGGTTACAAAACGCGATAACAAATCATGTTCTCAAATTGAACACCTATTTACGAAGCCTTTAAGGGCTCTTAATTGCCATTCAGAGCATAAATAGAATTTCCTCCACCTTATCATCATTGCACACCCCTATATGCACTTTCGAATAATCAAAGAAATAAATATGCAAGTAAGCTGCAGTTGCTTGTTAGAGTATCTATCAGTTGAGGTCCTGTTAGGACACAAGTAGAAATGCCTTTTGGGAATGTGACACAGGGGCGTGAGTCTTTTTTTGACTGATGTCATGGAAACTCTCAGACGGCCATCACAGAACACAGAGTTTAATGCGAGTCAAACAACCATTAGTCTCGGCCCCTGCTTGGATCTGAGCACAGCAGCATTTCCAAACAGAGTGCTCTCCTCATGGCAATAAGAAGTCTTTCATTTTATAATTCACAGTCTTTGATTGACAATATTCTCAAGCAGTTAGCTACTAAACCTACAGAGGTGAGAGAACTGCAAGATTTTAAACTGAGGAAAATATATAAAATCTCTCTCCCAGCAGGGACCCACCTCGAGAGCGAGAACGCCCTGAGTCTTTCTGCTAGAACAAACATGCTTAGGGTGAAGGGACTGTCATGGGTCCTTGTTAATGTAATAAACTGCAGGGTATAAACAAGCTCAATAGGGAGGACCTTTGATCAAGCTAATATCTCCCTTATGTATGATGTGTTTGAATCTGGAGGGAAAAAATTATCTGGTTGTGTACCTTATTATCCTGCTTTTTCATCTTTCTCTTTTGTTAGGAAAGCAACCTTTCGAAATCTCATTCTCTTGCTTGCTTAATAATAGATGCATACACAAACACATACAATTCTTATTCTACTTTCACCTTTGTCTTCCTCCCACATTTTCTCATTTTCACTATTGAGCCCCCATACCTCTCCATCTATGCCACACAGCTCTTGATGAGTTTGTGAGTCACTGAGGAGAGACGGGGATTTGAGCGACCACCCTGCACTCTGAACCTCCAGTGGGAGCTGATAATCCACTAAGGCTGAGAAATTCAGCTAATACCCAAACAAGTGTTATCAGTGCTCCCCCTAAGGTGACAAAGCCCTACACAAATTTGGCTGTTATTTTGTACAAAAAGCAAGCTCATATCTGTGTAAAAATTAGAATGGCACAATGCAGGATGAAAGCCTATGAATTTGATTTATATACTTTACAGAACAGCCCCTTGGCTACGTGTATTTCTGACGGCCTTGTTGTCAATACATAACATCCCACATAATGATTAGCAATTTAGATGACAGCTGCTTACATCCTTAACCCAGGACATAGAAAGCCCTGTTTTTCAATAACATCTATTTGAAGATAAAATGGACAATAGTGACTAAAGCATTGCTGTGGGCTATTTGGGCAAAACTGTTAAGGGATGCTAAAGGATTAGGAAAGCACCAAATGTTCGGCCAACAAAATATTTGGACCAAAAAAAGGAAAAAAAGCCCTTTCGGTGTTTGGCCAAATAGGTGAAAATGCTGAAAATTTGCCTCAAATGACGTTTTTGATGACACGATCAAATTAACCAGCGTAAAGTAAGAGGTGCGCACGCTTATGTTTATGTATTATATAAATGCTGCAAAAATGTCGGTAGTGTGGAAGCACTGTCAAAACTGTCAAATATTAAACAGCAATATTTAGCGATTCCAATCCTAGTTAATTGTATGCTCCTTTCACAAGCACAGAAAGCGAGAGACTGTTTAGCGCTGCAATTCATGCTGGGAATCACAGATGCTCCCTCCAGGGCCGATACTCTTTCGGCGGGAACACCCCTCACTTTACCGACTTTCATGTGAGAAAGCAGAGAAGCTAGTTTTCATAAAGAAGAACCTGCCACTTTTTCTAAAGAAGTAGGCCAAGAAGGCTAAAACTAGGACCATTGTTGATATGCTGTGGATCCTTTTTTTTTTTTTACTCTTTTCAATGCAGTTTTTGGTTGTAGGCGTACAGAGTGTGTTACATTCTTTCAGCAGTCAGGTTAAAGGCCTAATATAGGCTATTCAACAAGGGGGGCTCAAAGATGGCCAGATAAAATATTTTTTATTTTACTAATCAATTAATTTTAAGTTGTATTTTGCTTTGTTGGTATATTGGCTGCTTTTCAAATTCCATTTCAATATAAAAACAATTAATCTACAGTATAAGCCCTAGCTGCTTCCTTACCACAAATCTGAAATGTCTTGACAGTGGTCACAAACATAATGATAAAGACTAATTCCCAGCCTGTGGAAAAATGTTAAAAACAATAACAGTTTTTTACCTAAGTAAAAGTATTCAAGGCAAATAAAAAAGACACAGCTAATATCACCACTGAATGAAGTAGCTTTCCTCTGCTGATCCATGTAAAAAGACCAGAACCTGATGAGCATTTTTAATTTGGCAATGGTACATGTATTCACATGGAAGGTCTGCCAGAAATGACATGTAGTTAATGAAACACGAGACTGGAACTGTGTGTGTGTGTGTGTGTGTGTGTGTGTGTGTGTGTGTGTGTGTGTGTGTGTGTGTGTGTCTCTGTGTTGCTCTGCAGGTGGTGACTGCAGGCTTAATGAAAGGGCCAGTTGTTTTGTGGGGCTGATTTGCAAGAGAGCAGATGGATTGGTCTCTCTGGTCTCAATCTTGTCCCACATTGCTGCTGTCGCCCCATTTAACAGCCAATTTCCTGCCAGCTCATCACAAACACACACACAAGCGCACAAAGGGAGCAAGCAGCAAAAACAGTGTGAGATAGTACACCACAGAGATGTGCATAAAGGGAGAAAAGAGAGTAAAACAGTGGGGTATACACAAACAAGTGTACCAAGGCACACTGTAGATGATAAAAGATACAGGCGTTGTTTATGCATAGACAAGCACAAAGGTATTTACGTACAAAAAGAGGGGCACACACACACAACTCCTATGGGGAAGCATGGGTGGACACTATACAGTTTTTAATGAGCTTGCACCAGATGTCTTCCCAGGCTACACTGCATGAATAGTTGATTAATCAAGTACATTTTATTAAGAAACACATACACAGTTATCTTAATGTATTACAAACACAGTAATCCACCCCTCCATTATCTCTGACACACACACACACACACACACACACACACACACACACACACACACACACACACACACACACACACACACACACACACACACACACACACACACACACACACACACACACACACACACACACACACACACACACACACACACACACACACACACACACACACACACACACACACACACACACACACACACACACACACACTTTTGGAATATGCTTCTACATATGCATTCAGTTAAGCCTGCTATTTTCGGTTTCCATTTTCACTTGCTCATCTTTCTCTCCATAGTGAGGGTGTGCTGTAACATATTACAGCACACCCTCACACAACACCAACCTGACTTATTTACAGTAATAGTAGCACTTGCTCCATCTTTCACTTGCTCTCACACCAACGCAAACTGACACATGGCATGCTTCATCCACTGTTGCACATACACACATGTGGAAGCGCCCTCAGGATACAGGATTTCTTATATTAACTGCAGAAGTAGAGAGAAGTTGCTGGCCTCCACAAATGACCTCTGACTTTGAATCAGAACGGCACTCTTTTTTTCTGCCTTGCCACTGGCAGTCACCCTTTACTTTGAGTCATGTGATAATGACAATACACTGGTGAGATTTGGCTTCTGTGTCCATGGAACACAAGTACAGCAACCAATGTGCAGTGTGGAATATTCCATGGTTGCAGTTATAAAGCATTTCACAGTTATGTCTGACAAAGAGACATGATGTAGACATTACTGTATAAAAAGGTGTTATGCTTCACCTCCAAGGAATTCTAATGTATTTTACTCTCTTAGTTCCACTTTGCATGCAAACTCATGATTCTAACCTCACTTGCTCTCTAAACTTGCTCTGCGTTTACAAAACTGCACATTCTCACATTTTATTATGGTAACTGTTCAGCACTGGATAAAGTTATAATTAACCTCAGTGCAGGAGTAAGACCATGGCCCACCGTAATACAATTCCTTCACCTATCTACAAAATATTAGTCTTGCAGCGCTGCTGGAGAGGATCTGGCTTGTCCACTAAGCATTCCGGGATGGAAAAAAGGTGCTCTTGTTTATTGGCTATTGGCTTTATTGTCTTTAAACCAATCTAGTAGCGCTAAGCCCCAGACGGAGCCCAGATGCCGCTGCAAAGTAGCCTTGGGAAGGAACTTGTTTTGGTGAAACATGTGTACGTTAAAAAGTTGTTTTAGTTGTGCAACAAAAAACTCAGATTGGACATATAGTCTGAGGAGGAGTTAACCAGAGTCCTTATAAATAAACCGGAGTTTAAAATTTACAACACAAAGAAAGCATAAGGCCAAAAATAACAATGAATTCCGGCGTAATTTCTGCCGGCAATGGAGAAATCCTGGAAGTGGAACGTCAAGGATACAGACTAACTCTATATAGGCATGTCTAATCCTTGTCTCTCTTGTTTGTATGAATTCTCACAACCCTCTGGCACATTATGTCTCACTCCCTGGGTTCCTTAACACCTTCAGGCCCATCCTCGATGCCCATTCAACCTTTCACTACTCCACATCTTTGTTAGTGAAAAGTTGTGCTGTACATGCCAGTTGTTAATGTTAGTCTTCTGTATTCAAATCAGCCACTGACTCAAGACAAATCTAAGGAAATGTAGGAAAATACAATGCATCCTCATACCGTAAATTCCACTTGATGTAAATAATGTAATATAGGCTTGCTTTACTTGACTTCCACAGAATGGAGAGCCTAACAGAAAATTCTGAGTATTCAGGGCAGCTGTAAATTGCAAGACAAAAGTTTGAAAAAGTGATTTTACCTTTAAGAGAATTTGTTGTGTTGTAAATGATGCATAGTTTTGTTTTGTTTTGTCTTGTCTTGCTGTAAAGTATACTGTCAGCTGAGTAATCAACATTTCACCAAACATATATTCACGTGTTTTCTTATATATCTGTCATGCACGCAGCCCCAGCATATACCAAATATCACTGAAAAGTAGTGAGCGTAAAACAGACAGATATATTAGCCATCTACACACTGTCACTGCTCTATCTCATGTCCCACCCACCATATCAATGTTCTTTTTTTTCTTTTTCACAAGCATGTTGATTTATCTCTCACAACTTGACCACAACTATAAAAAGCAGCTTTTCTGCTGAAGGTTATATGAATGAAATTCACTGGTCATACTGGTTGTGCAATGTAATTTACATTTACTTCATCATTTTGTTGCCTCACCCTTCTATTCCAGGCCAGTTTATGTTTTCAGTAAAAGGTGGTGCAGCTTTGACAAAGTGGCACATGACATTGAAGGGGCAGCAGTATCACAGTGTAGCACAGCAATATGCAGTGACTTTACAGCATTTCAACTCAGTGAACTGTTTACACACAAATACACACACAAACTCACACACACATGCACTCGCATGCACAGCACATGTCTTTACCTTCTGTGCGGATGGTGAAAGGGGAGTCCCCAAGTCTCTTGGCTGAAAACTGCCCCCCCAGAGAGGTCATTAGAAAGCACACGCTGAAAAAGCCTATTCCCACCAAGAATATCCTGCAACACAGGGGGAGGAGAGAGGGAACAGATGAAAAGGGAGTTGAGATAGATAGACATATTTATAGGGAAGGGCAGATAAATATGTTTTGGGAGAGAAGTTGGGGAAAAATGAAGATGAGGAGAGAAAGTGAGAGAGAGAGAGGGGGGGGGGGGGGGGGGGGGGGGTGGAAGGTGAAACATTTGGAGGCAGAAAAAGGAGTGGATGAAGAGTGAGGGGCTTAAAAAAAGTAAGAATGTACGAAGATAGGAAGATGCACAAGCCGGCAATTATGGAAGGCAGGTTTTGCAGGAAAGAATGATCAGCAGAGACAAAAAAGGGAGGGAAAATAGAGATGCAGACGAGGGGGTGAGGGAAAATGTGGAGGACAGTAGAAGAGAAGGGGAGAAGAGAGACAGGCAAGAAACAGCAGGCAGCACTTCCAGAAGCCAGAACATAAATAGAGCAGCGATCACAAGTAGAAAAAGTAGAAACTTGAAGCCAAAGGGCACCTAAAACAGTTTGTTTTTTTAAATTTGGTATACTAACAACTTATACTATTTTATATCAACAACTGTCGAAATAAGGGTGAACAGTTTAAACTTCTGTTGTACATAAAATGTCCTGTTAAGTGACAAAGTGTTAAAGGATAGGTCTATTTATTTTAATTCCGCCTTAATAGAAATACTCACATGAACAGTAAAAGAGTGATGTGCAATAGTATCTCCTGTCCATGCTTCCCCAAGAAGATCCATTTTTAACACAACTCTAATGTAGGGGACGAAACCCAGTCCTCTGTTTAACTAAAGACAATATAAGGCTTCAGCAGCATGAGTTAGCAAAATCGATTGGGTGTCTTCAAAGCCAGTAGGGCTGCACGATTATGGCCAAAATGAAAATCACAATTATTTTGATCAATATTGAAATCACAATTAATTATCACGATTATTTGTTGATTTCAACCAAAATAAATTTTATTGTCACATAGGCTGGTGTATGTCTAAGTGAGTGCAGATGGATTTTGAATTGAGTTTGTTTGCCTGAATTTGTTTCACACAGACATACACTCACCTATAGGATTATTAGGAACACTATATTTATACTATATATAGGAATACTATATTTATTTATTTTTTATTTTTTTAGGCTTTTAATGGACAGGACAGGTGAGGTTTGAGAAAGGGGAGAGAGAGGGGGAGTGACATGCAGCAAAGGGCCACAGGCCGGATTCGAACCCGGGCCGGCTGCGTCGAGGAGTAAACCTCTAAACATGGGCACCCGCTCTACCAACTGAGCTACCTGGGTGCCCGATAATACTGTGTTTGACCCCCTTTTGCCTTCAGAACTGCCTTAATTCTACGTGGCATTGATTCAACAAGGTGCTGAAAGCATTCTTTAGAAATGTTGGCCCATATTGATAGGATAGCATCTTGCAGTTGATGGAGATTTGTGGGATGCACATCCACGTCACAAAGCTCCCGTTCCACCCCATCCCAAAGATGCTCTATTGGG
>NC_045734.1:18008889-18009816 GCF_008692095.1 Etheostoma spectabile | reverse complement strand
GTGACTGTGGGGGCCGTTTTAGTACAGTGAACTCATTGTCATGTAAATGAAATGGTTCGAGCTTTGTGACATGGTGCATTATCCTGCTGGAAGTAGCCATCAGAGGATGGGTACATGGTGGCCATAAAGGGATGGACATGGTCAGAAACAATGCTCAGGTAGGCCGTGGCATTTAAACAATGTCCAATTGGCACTAAGGGGCCTAAAGTGTGCCAAGAAAACATCCCCCACACCATTCCACCACCAAAATGCTTTGCTGCATACCTCGGTTGTAACGAGTGGTTATTTCAGTCAAAGTTGCTCTTCTATCAGCTTGAAGCAGTCGGCCCATTCTCCTCTGACCTCTACCATTAACAAGGCATTTTCGTACACAGGACTGCCGCATACTGGATGTTTTTCCCTTTTCACAACATTCTTTGTAAACCCTGGAAATGGTTGTACGTGAAAATCCCAGTAACTGAGCAGATTGTGAAATACTCAGACGGGCCCGTCTGGCACCAACAACCATGCCACGCTCAAAATTGCTTAAATCACCTTTCTTTCCCATTCTGACATTCAGTTTGGAGTTCAGGAGATTGTCTTGACCAGGACCACACCCCTAAATGCATTGAAGCAACTGCCATGTGATTGGTTGATTAGATAATTGCATTAATGAGAAATTGAACAGGTGTTCCTAATAATCCTTTAGGTGAGTGTATGTTGTACATGCATACAGCTGCAACACATGTAAATGAAAATTATCTGAAATAAATAGACATATTTTAAAAAACTCTCTGTGAAAGCTCCTTCCCTTGTTTTCAACAATAACTGATTAAAAGAGCTAGGGAGAGAAAGGGAGTTCTACTCACAGAGAGACGGCTGACTCATTATGATTGGGTTCAGCATGGGTCAAATGACAGGTCAGCGGAGTTACACACGTTGTGTGTA
>NC_045734.1:18002458-18008879 GCF_008692095.1 Etheostoma spectabile | reverse complement strand
TGTCTGTATCGTCACTGCGCTGCATTTTTATTAACTATGATATTCTGACCTTGGGTCACATCTTTCGCCCAGGTCCAGCAGGCTCCGTTTCACACGCTATTACTCTACGAACTGAAGTTAGTTGCAATCAATAACTTCTTCTGCGTTTTTCACCATGGTGGCCGCAATAGCAAGGTTACCAGCGGACACACTGGTAGAAATACAGGTTTGCTTCTCATGCTTAACAATATACAGCTGTGTTAATAACAATTAAAACTGTGGACAAATGTCAGCAGTGTGGACCGGCGCTGTGTCTCTTCGTGTTGCTGGGAGCCGTGTGTGAGTTAATGGGAGCGGGGCTGCATGGAGAGTAAGAGGAGAGAGAGTAGAGGTAAGCCTACTAACACAGGTATGGGTTTACAGAATAAATGGGTCATGTATCGCAACATTAAACCATATCGATATAAACAACATTGTTTTGTTTGTGGAGAGGCAGCAGTGCAACCTAGGAAAAATGTTAGTCGCACCCTAGAGTCCTGTGAACTAACAGACACTAACTAGCACTGGTCACTGAAAAACACAGACTGTGCAAAATGTTGCATTTACTGGTAGACTGGTAAACCTTGTTACCAACATGTAACCGACTGCTATCTGTTGAATTTTCCACCCGTTACTCTGTCCTCAGTGACTGTCTACATCTAGAAACTAAGCTGCGTGGTGCAGGGAACAACTCTGACTGGCACATGATCAGACAGTGGTTTACAAAGCGGTAGATTGGCTTTGCAAAAAAAAAAACGGAGCGTTCTATAAATGGAATGATGTATTTAAAATATCACTCAATCACGCAAATTTGATCGTGGGAAGCCAAAATTGTGATTGTGATTAAAATTTGATTACTTGTGCAGCCCTAATAGCCAGTATGGACAGCAGGAACAATTCCAACCACCAATAACTCTGGCAATGTACACATAGGCGTGTAAGCATTGTTTTACGTTTACAGAACCCATTTCTTTAAACTAGACACAGGTGATATTAAAATACATGGATGTGGTCTCCACTCTGTAGTGCAAATCTTGCTTTGAAACATAAACTTTTTCCTTTACCCCACTTTGTGGCACTGATGTGATTTTTAAAATGCTACCGTGCCTCAGAAGAGGAAAATGAAAAGAGACTGTGTGGGTTCTCCCTTGTTAGACAGCCATGAGAGAATCAGATCTTTGACTAAAAAGAGTTGAAAATCAGGTCTTCTGTATCTGTGTAAATCCTGCCCTAGTTAGGCTGCTCGCTTCACTGTATATGGATCAAAGGTTATCTTATGATGCCAAGACTCCTTGGGGAACCAGAGAGGCAAAGCGGTCTGGGATTCTCATCCGCTGGACAAAATACCAGTCAGCCTCCATGAGTAACAAGACCCACTTACGTGCTGCTCTGCTGCTAACACCACAAGAGAAAATGATTTGACGATGTTGTAAAAGTAGTGCAGTACAAAGGCAGATTTACGTAACAAAGAATTGCTAACACTACAGTATACTGCATTATAGCTGAAGCCATTATCTTAAATGTCCTCATCATGTATATTTGTTTTGGTGAATGCATTGTAATTTTTTCAAAATGCATGTATATATAGTGCTCCTATAGCAAACAAGCAGTTGCAAATTGGATCCAGCCAATGAGGAATTGCTAAAAACAATAATGTGATAAAACAGCATGAAGAAAATACATTTTTGATGATAGAATTATCACAATTCACTTCATAATTTATCTTACACAGGTAGTAACCTTTAAACTCATAACTTCTGCACTTGAGGTTGGAATGCAGAATAAATGAATACATTATTCATAACTATTCATTTCTCTTTAAAGCCAGGCAAGAGCTGTTTGCTTGAATGCACAGCCTGGTGTGGAATCTGACAGCACTTCCTGGAATGGTAAGTAGCTCCAGTCACGCAAAGTTCTGAACAAAACCTCTTAATGTTGATGAGGCTATGAGAGATGAGTTCCTATAACAGCAAGAAAGAATGGCCACTTAAAAGAACATTTGCTGGAGTGATGTGATTGACCTAAAGGGACCAAAATGATGTTGAATAATCTGTTAAGTATAGAGCGTGGTGGTTTGGCAAGCTCCTGGGTGACTTTATATTCCAAGACGGAGCCAATGTGTCTTGTCCTGAGTTCTAGTGTAATGTACCCGCTTCAAGGACAGTGGGATGTGGCTCTTCTAGAGGAAACTTTTTAATGTTCAACACATAAAAACATATTGACAGTAACTAATAAGCATCATCACCAAGGCTCTAATCTAATGGGTTGAATCAAACACGATTACAGCTATACCGTCATTGTAGTTAAATTGGTTATTTATCTTCATATTCCATAGTTTTTGGAAGCAAAGTGATCAAGTTACATTTTGTCGCAGTTTGATCTAATCAATTGCAGCACTTATTACACTTGTGAAACGACAAACTGTAATGCATGTCTGAATACATGTTGAAATTTAGACTCCCCAATTCTGATTAACTTCATTTACTTTAGTGTGATGATCACTGTGATCATCAAGATTAGAGCTTCAAAGTGAAGTGTCAGCATGCCAATGACCACTCCTACCAGTAGAATTTCTTTATTGATCTACACTGAAAACATTAGGAAATTATAATCATACCGTATTTATTCCAAGTCCCAGCATCTAAGCATATGGCACATGGCTCATACACTATGGTTTCTCATTTACCTATCTTTCTCTCCCAGGATACTGTAATATTATGAAATAATAAAACATTACCCCCATCTGTTCGAGGCATATTGTGGAATGAAATAGAACAGCTCAATCGCTGTCAGGAGGACCACAGAGCAGCAATACATTAACTGATGTGAATCCAATCCCAAACCATCGTTACAATAAAGGGATCATTTGTCATGAATATGCCACCATGATCCAGAGATACTTCTACCTGCATGAATTATGCACTTACTACACTACCATATGGTTAGCAAGCAAAGTACTGTAGGTGGGAGCTGAAAAATCTGAATCACTGACCTGTTTTAGGACAAGTGTATAGCCTTTACATTTCCTTTATTTGTTTTTCATTCTCATCCTCAAAGCCTGGTCTTATTACAGTCAGTGAAATTGAAGAGGCCCAGTGACAGTTTGACAAGATAAAGGGGTTACACAGAGGACGTGAAGCAAAACTGGCTTATTTTACAGCTTACCATACATATTCTTTATACACTTTATTATCTCTGTGATCTAATGGATAATAATAAACCTGTGTGTGTTTGTGTGTGTGCAGTAAAAAGCAGCAATGTGTGTTAGCAACACAGCAATTGAAAGAGAAAGAGAAGAGGGGAAAAAAGAGAAACATATTCAGCTACTGTGGGGTGTGCACAAGCTGGCCTGATGCTGTCCTAAGGCGATCGTTTCCCCTCTTATCATTTAGTTGTTTTCCAAAGTGGTGTTAGGTGGGTGATATGAGAGGATTAGACCCTGGTCCTGCCTGACGAGTCTTTAATTAACAGGCTTAAAGTAAATGCTCTGCTCTCTATAATTGGATCAGAAGGAGAGATTTGCTATCAGCTAATTGGCTTCCTCACACATAGACTTATCAGATTTAGCCTCAAGGTATGGATGAGTTTAAAGCAAGAAGAGTTCTGAAAGGCGTGATATAGATGTTAGATGTGGTGTTTTCCAAGAAACTTTTTTTTATGCCTGAACTAGCCTAAAATCAGACATGTCAATTAATTTTCCTCTTGTCTAAAAATGTGGACATAGTTACCTATCTTTATTCACTGAAAAATGGTCTTCTGGTACTGCAGTGATCTAAGATACATCATCACAATAACCAGAGTTCAGGTCAGGCCAGGCAACTTTATCTCTACCCATGTTTTTGTCTTTTTCCTGTTAAAACAGCCAAATGAAGGTGGAATGTCACCAAATAATCTACTATTTAGGGTAAATGATTAAAATCCATATCTGGGCTAGGGATCTATATTAATTTTGAACATGATACATGCTACAATCACCTGTGACGCACTCTCAGTCTGTGTTGTCAGGGTTAGTGTAGCTTTGTCACAAAGCTGCTTAATTGAGTGTGTTTGAATAGTGCTTGATCTACTACAGCAGGTGAAGTAATTCAGTGTAGCGTGAATCTAACCAAGTTGGCACAGCACAGCTCAATGGACGGAAAGTATCAACTGTTTAAGTGGTTAACACGTATACCAGATACCAGACCCCTTTTATCTTTACAAACAAAGCCCAGCCACACAGTAATAATGAAGCTACCCATGCAGTAAGAAACTAAGTTAGAGCTCGCCTGACTGGTAGTACAGGCATATTTACAATGGCTCTTTCATGATTTACAGCTGCAAGATGTCCCTTTTTCCAGGTGGGTCTTAATCTAACTCATTTAGTGGAGAAACATCTGGGGTGTGTGTGTGTGTGTGTGTGTGTGTGTGTGTGTGTGTTTAGGGGAGTGCTGACACATACACACACCTTGGCTCCACATCGTATACACAATGCTATGGTAGTGCACGTAAGCAGTGAAAAAACACATTTTAATCAATACAACTAACCAACCACAATGCTAGAGGCTAAACAGGAAATATCGTGGTCAGCGCATGTCTTACCTGAACGGTTTGAACGTTACTAGACATCTTCTGACCATAATTTTACCGTCGGTGTTGCCAGTAATCATTTTCCAAAACGAGCGACCTCTGACATTGTTGCTAATCTCCCAATTTGGAACTTGACGTGACCAAACATTTTATCTGCGTCCCATCCAGAGGTCCACAGCGGCAGTCAACTCAGTTATTTTAAACGAACACGGCACCCATAAGTGCTCCTTTATCACTCCAGGTGAAATGGTGGAAAGTTTCATTTAGCAAGTCTCCTTTCCCGTGTCTGAAAATGTGATTTAAAGCGTTATTCCGACGTGAGGCAACCACTCTGAGGTGAAGTCGCTGCAGATTGTGTCGACCCGAGTCATATCCGATGTGAGTTATTTACAAAAATATGGCGTTGTTGTCAAAACATGTAGGTATAAGTGTGTCGTTTGATATCTACGTTGCCTCTATGGAGGATTTTACGGAGGGGAGAGCTAGCTTCACGGACGTTTTAACTTCACGGAGAAGCCAGCGCGAGTGTAGCAAGTCAGCCTCGTACTCGTTCACTTCTCGAGAGGCAAATTAGCTTTAGTAGTCTTAAACGTCCGGTTGACCTTTTCAAAATAATACCCCTGTTCATAAATAATCATTTCTACTGATGTCATGAGAGAAAGTAACAAAAATAAACAATCATGTTAAGTCGTGGAAGGTTATTTAACCCGAAATCTTAAATTCTGCAACAGAGGACTTAACAATTAGAAGACTTGACAACTGATATTTAAATAAATTTGTATGGGGACAGATTTTATCATTGTTTGTTTTTGTTCTCTTTCATACACTGATTATCTTTCATATTTTAAAAAACATGTTTTGAACTTATGGACACTTAAAATGCTTGAGTAATATGCTATGCAAACATGTGTGTGTGGGGGGGACTGTTCAAAAGTGAAAATTAAATTTAAAGAGAGTGTAAATATAGTGAGTGATTTGATTTATGTAGAACTTGATGATCCAGGGGGTGATATTGAGCAGGATCTTTTTGTCAATGTGTCTCAATTCTGTTATGTTTGATGTTATTGTGCTGGGTATTTAAAAATTGAAACACATCAATCTACGGAGCAGCTCTAACAGAGGCCCGCTGATTTTATACAGGTTTTTTTTGTTATTTTATTTGGGAGGCAAATCCACATCACTTCCTGCATTGTTGTGGCTTCCTCTAGCTGACTTGACTGATCCAGCGGCACAATGATGGACATATCCGGATGGTTTGAAGCCTCCGCAGCCGCATTTACTTCTGTATAGCGCCATCTACGGCTTTAAATTGTGACATGAAAAGCACTCAAGTAACATTAAAACCCTTAACTTTCCATGTTCCTGCCTCAGTACGAAAAAAGCATTTACCCATTTAATGTAGCCTACTTGTATTCTACTATATGCAGCATAACAAAGGAGCATTTCCTCATAGGGTTCTAAACGGTGGCCAGGAGTTTTGGAGTAGCCTAGATCACCGGCTCCGTTGAGAACCAGGGAGCCTTTGGAAGTGGAATGAGTGATTTGAGTGATTCTTGTTGCTAAAGACATTTGTTTTATGCACATTCATTCATCACAACAATATTGTGAACATTGGATTGAGCGTCGCAGTTGATCATTTCAGCACCACGGACAGCGAACATAATCAGGATGCAACAGCGGCATCCAGCGGCATGCTGTGTTACAGTAGCAGGTGGCACAGCAGTGGTATTAGAAGTAGTAGTAATATTGTATTGTAATTCGTAAACAAATAGTATATTTTCAGGGAAATATGCCATACTGATACTGAAAACTGCTTATATATATATATATATATATA
>NC_045734.1:18000516-18001784 GCF_008692095.1 Etheostoma spectabile | reverse complement strand
ATAAAACACAAGTACAAACAGTTAAAAATCATAAGCATTAAAAACAATAAAACACATGAATAGACAGTTAAAAACAAACTGGTACTGATTGTTATAACATCAGAGTTAAGTAAGGGCATGAATGCATAATCACAATGTGTATTTTATTCTACTTAGATACTTAGCATATTGTATCTTTTTGGTATAATATAGTAGCGGTGCAATGCTAGTTTTAGATTTAGCCTAAAGCAATAGGCTGTGTATGCCTAAACTGGCTCTGTACCCACTAGTTCCTGCAGGCCTTGACCTTGCCAAATGTAACTAAACTAATCAATAGTTTAGGGATGTGTTGATCTGTCAGCTAATCAATATGGCATTTTGGCAAATATGGTCAAAATATTTTAGCAGCCAAAGACCCATCAACACATTCTTTCAGGAGTAATCCAACACCAGATGTAATGGCCTCTCTGGCTGTACAAGATGATGGGAACCCATGAATGGTTACATTATCAGCACAGTTCCTCTCTGCTCTGTGTGATTACGATCCCATTCAAACCCTAATAATGTCCACAGTGAAATAAATCCATGCAAAACATTTGGAAAAAGTGAAATACCTAAATAAAAATGTAATTTGAGTTAAACAAATAAAATGCAAACAAAACACAAAGCAATCCAAGAAAATTCAAACGCTGCCCAACATCATACAGTATACAGCAGTATAATACAACAAAACTGCAGAATACAAAGGGGACTGATAAGAACATACTAAAAACAAACACTCACAAAGAGACACCAAGCAAGAGATATAAAGATCAAGGGACAGTACATATTGTATGCTTTCACATTTTCTTAGAGGATGGAAACTAGAAGGCGAGCACAACTGAACATGATCTGTTGATCTATCAACAGACAGGGACAAAGGGAGGAGAGCATACAGGGACAATAGTTTCAACTGTTTCACAATAACTTTTTTTGTTTCATCTTAAGACATAAGAAAAAAATACATATAAATGCATACTGGTAGTAAGAAAAAGCTAAACATTTTATGGAAATGCTTTTAATTAAATTGTGAAGACATGAAACTTATACTTAAAATAAAATAATTTTAGTGAGACTGGGTAGAACACTTTTCTTTTTCTTAGTGCTTCTAGTTATTCATACATTGATAATTAAAATCAGCCCATTATGGCTGAAACAAAGAACATTTGATCTTAAGCTTGCTGTGCCACTTTCAGGTCACATGGACTATGTGTGCATCATTTTTTGTTTGTTTGTTAACATACACTTAA
>NC_045734.1:17993729-18000505 GCF_008692095.1 Etheostoma spectabile | reverse complement strand
TAAACTGATTTTGCTTTAGTACGATGACCCAGCTGGCAGCCTGATTTTCTTCTAGACTATTTTTTAAGACCAGACACAGTCTGAACAGACATGCACTGGATGATTGGTATTTACAATGTTGTGGTGTGTGAGGGATAAAGAATCAATTTGCTTGCAAATGTCAGTGCACAGGCCATAGGATTATCTCAAGCATGTTTGATTTTCACATGTTAAAGTATCTAAACAAATCTGGATGGAGGGAGCAAAACAAATCTGAGAATGAGATACACATGACGGATGGCAGTGTGCTGAGACCCAAAAACCCCAAAAAACAATTTGATGAGTGATTACAGAACTAATCAACGCTCAGCAGTCTCATCTGATAACGTTGCCCTTAATCTCAATATCATGATATGCAGCAAAGGGCTGCTGGCTGGATTCAAACCCTGGCAGACACTTAGCATGTATAGTACAGAGAACTGCCAGCATTTGTTTGCTGTTTTTACAAATCACACTTTTTGCAATCATTCTCTTGGCCGCTGTAAGTCCGTTTTGAGTTTTAGAGCGCTGAAGGGCTGACAGATCATTCAGAATCAAAACATTGACAGTAACAGGTACAGTATAATTAATCATGGAAGATATTTAGGATGCAATATTGTTTATATTTTTTATATATATATATATATATATATATATATATATATATATATATATATATATATATGGGTTGCGCTTGAACCCCAGTGACCCTTGCGTTCGACCGATCAATATTTGGGTCCCACACAGTACTGAAGTCCCCCCCAAGAACAAAAGAACAGTCCGTGAACTCCAGCATTTGATTGGTGAGCCTACCATAGAAACTGCCATCATTAGGCACATAAACTGACACAAGTGCATGTGTGATAGAATAGAATATCATGAAAATAAAACACAAAAATATGGCACGATTGGGCCAAGAGCTATACTTTAAGCCGCCATCTCTATCACGTGACTTTATGTTTTTACTTATACAAACACCCTAGTTCTATGATTATAACTTACTCTGTGGTATGTTTTAATGTCCGTTAAATATGAACACAATGGTCCCACTAATTTAGTTTTGATCAAAAAAACATGTTTTGCCTAATACTTGCTATCCCTAATTGTTAGAGTGCAGACATCATGAGTCTGAATGAGGCCAATGTTCCTAGTTTGTGAGATGAAGAAATTGTTTATTGGGACAGCAGCATAAATTGATTTTCTGCTTCTTGAGCCAGCAAAGGACAGAGGCACTTCCTCATTTCTAAATGCATCTCGTTGGAACAAAGCGTAAGAAGATTCAGCAAAACAAAATGCGATTCTAATTGTGACTTATGCTGGTCATTATGAAGGTATGTTGCTGTCAAAAGAGGTAAGGGGGCAAGGTAAGGACAACTAAGATCAGACTCCAAACTCTGATCACATAGACAAATCGCATATCATTGTCACAAACCCATGGCAGCCAATCTAATATAATTTTCACTGGCAGTGAGGAGAAACTGGAGAGTAAAAAAAGGAAAATTATATAATTGTCGCAGTTCTTGGGATATTACAACATCTGCAAAAAACACTCAGATGAAAACATTTAGAAAAAGCAATAAATACATGGGCCTGTCCCCATGACTGAACAATTTAAGGAATAAGTCTGCTTAATCACACACATACATTGTTAACACAAAACCATCTGAGATGCTGTCTTTGAAAACTGTTTAGAGTAGGGCAGGCATTTTAAAAAAAGTATACCTGGCAGCTGATTGGATAAACCATCTATCATGTCAGCCATTGTTGTTTTGAATGAACAGTTGCAGCTGTCACACACATAAACCACACCCGTAGCTGCCTGTAGCTCCTCACTGGACTGGTTCGGTTAGCTGGTAGTTCAGACACAATACAAAGTATTACTTGAAGCATGACAAGAGGAGTTGTTGTGTGATATGTGGAACACATATCACACAACAACCATACAACACCATACATGCTTAATCTAGTGATATTGCAAGAACCCATGAGAACCAAAAGGAAATTTTGAGCTATTCATTTAAATCAAGTGAGGATCCAGTTGCTGTGCATACTGTACGATGAGTTACAATCTACTCTTGTTATCATGTTCCAGTGGCAAAAAAATCTTTTGTTACTGCAACATCAAATTTGAAAACTGCCCTTGCATTGACTAATACAGGTTGAACTTCTGCTGCAGCTGGGTTGATCTGAACCAATTTCTGCTGCACATAACTTCAAACAAATAAGAGGAAATTAGACCAATGTTATAAACCTCCCTTTCTTAATTAAGACCAACTTTTGTCTCAAACTCACTCCATTCCGACCTGCCTGGGTCTCCCATAAAGATGGGCTAATTGGTAGTCTGGAGCTTTCCACAAAAAACAAACAAAAACAATCCATTACCTCTGAACTGTAATTGAAAACAGAGCCTGGAGTTGATTACAAATCACTAATCATCCCATTCACCTCCAGCTTCTCTTATCTTTTTTCAACCAACTGTATTTTTATTTTTATACCAATAATAAAAACCTCCTTCTGCAGATGGGACGGGATAGAGGGAAACTGCCGAAAGGAGGGATAAAGACAAAACAAAGCAGACAAATGGAGGGATAAAATAAATCAATGGTGGAATAAGAGAAAAGCCACGAAGAGAGAATATAACAATAAGGGTGATTGATTTATCTGTATTGAATGAGGGAAAAGGCATAGCTGAGAGTTTTGTCCCAGTCACGTCCGGGTTGATTGCGGGACGTTGAAAGGTGATATTGTGATGCTGATTGACAGAGCAGGTTGACACTTGAAAGACAATTTGCATTTTCATTACATTCGAGATTGACTTCCTACTCCTGTGTGGTTTGACACACAGGAGTAGGAAGCACATAGTAAAACCAACATTGGGAAATCATGGCGCTGTCTGTACACAGAGCCTGACCCTCGGCATCTCTGCAGTGTGTAAGTGACAGCTACAAAGTGGCTCTGTCAGTGTGGGATTTGGAAATAGTAGCAAAAGAATCACTCTCAAAATAGAACAAGTGTTCACTAGCATGGACCACGCCACAACCATGTGTTAGTTGAAGATTTAATGAACATTATGAATCTGCAGATAGATAAATTGATGTGGATGTCATCCAATGGCTGTTCTGGGAGGATGTAGGATGACCGGGTGGAGGAGACTCAGAGTGGGGGTTCCGTCTCAGAAGCAGTTTTCGCCCAAATAGTTTATAGACCCCCAAAAGTGTCCGATTGTGTAGAACTAAGTTGTGCGTGGGCTTGGGAGAGATTATTGAGAGTTTTTGTGAATGTGAGATCGGTACAATACACATTGTTATTTGTATTCCTTTTTTATATACCGCATTCATTAACTGTGCCTTAATTCAATGAAAGGTTAAATTACAATTACTGTGCTTTTTGTTTTTAATGACTGAATCTGACTGGGTGGTTGTTTGCATGTGTGAACAGGCATGTGGAAAAATGGGCTAAGCAAGAAATTTATTGTCACTTTGCAATAGGACACACACACAAACACACACATACACACACACACACATTTCTGTTTCTTCAGACAAGCACTTTTGTCAAGCAGACTGTTTTGACAACCAGCAGCTCTCAGCCTGAAAGGAGCAGTCATCTGAGAGTGGCACCACTAAGGAACGCTGAAGGGGAAAGGCCTGTGGGGGCTACTGCGGGCCCTAATTCTGACACTGTGACTGACAGACCTATAGTCCCATTCTGTGACAGCAGGGCGTGGAATATACAGAGAAGACAAGCTCCCGAAAGCATCTTCCCAGAGACAGAAAAGAGCTGATCCCTGCATTGTGATCCAAACAGAATTTCTCTCTGTGGCTTACTGTCACAAAAACACACTGGGCGGCCAACAGCCACAGCACAGACATTCTGTCCTAGCAGAAGAAACCACTGGTTGTACGTAACGTTTGATTCTTTTGATGACTCCTCTATGAACAAAAGGCTTTTCCCATGTTGGTGTGGAAGAACTTGGCAGTGTTGCAGAGCCTTGACCTCAGCTTCATCAAACACCTTTGGGAAAAGCCTGGTCACTAACAACCTTACTGATGCTCTTGTAACTAAATGGGGGCAAATTCCTGCAGAACAGATTCCAAAATCTTGTGAAGTGAATGAATGCCCACAAATTTAGAAGGTGATTTATCATGTAGAGAGATTTTCTGCTGTATTTTTGGCCATGTAGTGTATCAAAGAAGATTCATTTGATCCCACATAACAAAAACACTGCACTGTTTGTAAAGCCTGGCGAGTAAAGAAACAACACTTTGAGTGAATGCCAACTTCTTTCGAGCCTCTCTGGCTGAATCTCTTGGCTTCCCTTTTTGGGAGCTGAATCCTGGTCTCCTTCCCACTCTCACTGGGAGTGAAACATCAATGTCCCACAGCATGTAAACCCTGAAGGCTTCCTGCTATTTGCCGTACTTGCTGATGTTCTCAGATTCACTCCCTAAGATCTGCCATCATATGTACGTGTAATTTGCTGCCCTGCTTTTGCTGGGGAAGACATTGCAGGAGAGGACAGTGGTGGAAAGTCAGACCATAAATGAAGTGAGGAAAGCAAACTGGAAACCTTAGGAGTGAGATTTAATGAGCAGTCATGTCCGTTTGGAGCTGACTTCAGATGAAGCTCTCATCTCTGTGTGAGAGTTGAGTCTCAGGATAACTTTCTCAGCCAACATGCAGTACATGTCAGTGTCCTCATGTACTCTGTGAGTGAATCATCTGCAAGGTTTCTTTTCCTTTTTTTGTTTCTCAAAAGTTTCACCAAAGTGGCACAGTTCCTACTGTAGTTTGACACCACCTTAGTTTCGACATGCATCTGTAGCTGGTATTTGATAGGACTTCATGATCCACGATCTATAGAGCCACTGAGGTCTCTCACGGTAGGTGGCAAATGGAGGAAAGGGGAGTGATTGAGTTCCCACCTTTCCTTTCCACTTTCCACCTTATGTGGCAATAAAAAGACAGACCAGGGCAAAATCAATAGCGGTTTATAAAGGTTGCTGTTTTGCTGTGGATATAATGTTATGACCACTTTGAATTTAACCAAGTGAGGTGGAGGCAGAGCAAGAGGGGAGGAATTGAAAGCTGGTAACAAGCTGGCTTGTTGTTAGATGAGACTAACATCAACATCTAGGATGAATGTTGTTTTACCAGTTTTTGTGATATTCCAGTGATGGGCTCAGATTAGGTCTGTGACATAGAAAGCCACAACATTTCTGTTGAATATGGGATGACCACGTATACACTTTTACAGCAATTCAAGCTGCGCCAGCTGGGCTGTATTTTACCAGCTCTACACAACACTGCACCTCCAATATCTAATTGTCTATAAGGGGAGAGACAGTGTCCTAAATAGGACAAATGGTGTGAGTGCTCTGAGAAGGCAGTGATGTGTCAAACCCTGCCATGGTTGGTAAGAGGTTGGAGAGCCAGAGTGATTAAAGCAATGAATCACCAGTAGGAGGTCTCAGCTGCTGGCGTCATCTCACCAGCAACCCGGCAATTCAAGGCGCACATAAGCAGCAAAAGCAATTCCTCACTAAAACTAGAGAAGTTTGTGTGTATGTGTGTTTGTGTGTGTGTGTGTGTGTATGTGTGTGTTTGTGCGTGTGTGTGTGTGCGCATGTCTGTGTCTCTGAGAGGGAGAGATGTTTCAATGTAGATGCAGTGTTTTTCGCTTCGTTGTTTATACAACAGTGTATAAATGTGTCCAATTTTATTCTCATTCTTCGCCAGAAACATGACTCATAAATCCAGATAGTAGATGAGTATGGAGGGTCACGTTCACTTTGCAATGACTTCAGGTGTTATTTTTAGGTGTACACAGTGGAGTGGAGAGAGACTCTACAGTGTTTAAGCTTAATATAGCAAGATAGAATCAGGATTTGTATTATCCTAAACTAAAAATATGATGAATTAATATTGCTGTAGACTGAAACAAAGAGAGACTTAAACAGTAACTAAAATTGAACACAAATAATTCTCTGCATGTAAAACCGCAGAGAATACGCTCCAAGCCTGTCTAAAAAAGTAGTGCAGTGAAGTAAAAAAGAATAAAACTACCATAGTCATACAAAACAATTGACCAAATCAAAACTGAATTTGAAACCAAACTGTGTTTAATTCTGATTCCTTGCTTAAGACTTACATCCACAATCATGGTAACCTTGGATAGAGGATTTAATGTAGAAAGAAAAAGGACTAGATAGCAGAAACAAAGGCAGCACAACTAATCATGGCCCCTGCTTGGCACACTAACAGACACCAAGCCAATCTATCCTTGTTCTTTGTTGCACGCCTCTGCTTGCACCGTTTATCCTATTCAAGAAAGGCGTCAATGCCAACATTAAGCTATGTGAACCATGATTGATGATGACACCGACAGTCTGCCACAGTACGTATTCTCTACACAACAGGATATGTATGTCTGCTCTGCTTTAATTGACAAAACAGAAACAACACAGTTGTCCTGCAGCTGTCCTCTGACACCTGGGAAACTAACAGGAAAGATAATGGTCCGGTAGGAACCACTTATCACCAATAGAGGCAAAATTCAATTATATGCACAAGTATACAGATATACTAAAACAATTAGTATTCTTTCAAAACATTGCTGTTTTATAAATTGAAGTCTGTTTGATTTTAAATACTGTCTGTAAATACTTAACACTTGTTTACTGTATACACTTATTGACTTGCTCTTTTCTTACTCTTATTGTACCTTAAATGTGACTGTGAGCAACTGCAACTAAATA
>NC_045734.1:17992849-17993719 GCF_008692095.1 Etheostoma spectabile | reverse complement strand
GGGGATCAATAAAGTATTCTGATTATGAAGAAAAAAAAATTCCATATGAATCATACCACTCCAAAGTCTAATTTTAACAAGACTACTTCAGTCGTTTGCTTTAAAACTAAGCTAAGGTTATTAAAATAGTGTGGGTGAGAAGCTTTGCTGTATTGAGTGTCTAAGACTAAAGGAAAGAGAAATGTTATTGACATAATAATATCTGTTCCAATGCCAAGCAGGTCCAGAGGATGATCTTGGAGACTGACACCGACGAGCTGCAAAAATTGATCAGAGCAGACTCAAACTGAATCAACAGCTGAGTCTTATTGGTCTGTTCTTACAGCCAAGAATTCATATTTTACCAAACTTAAGACAGAGCTTATTATTGAAAGATCTAGTGTGTGCAAGTGTGTTTGACTTAGCAGCAGAGAAATTAAATCATTACCTTAGAGTAGCCACTGTGATTCAAGTTCTAATGACGTATCACGTATCATTTCACGTTCACGTGTACTGTAGGGCTGTGGGCATCAGTCAGTTGGCAGGATTTGGGTTTATTTGTGACGAGTCCAGAGGGAGAGAGGATCAGAGAATAGGAAAGCTGTGAACTGAGGCCAAGTCCATTTCGTTTGAGCAGCATATCAGCATTATTTATGATGCAGTAAGTCAAAGTAAAAGAACTCTATGAAGTGGCTTGGAAATACACAGTCTGTGGAAAAGTGCTAAAATGGCTCTGTTAATTGTGTATTGAGCACCACTCTTACAATAAAATACCAAATTAGAATGTGATAATGATACTGGAGAGATATCTGTGAAAAAACCCATTCTCAGCTAATTTGTCTCCCATTGGGGAAAACTGTGTGTGTGTGTGTGTGTGTGTGTGTGTGTGTG
>NC_045734.1:17986903-17992839 GCF_008692095.1 Etheostoma spectabile | reverse complement strand
TGTGTGTGTGTGTGTGCGTGCGTGTGTGTGTGCGTGTGTGTGAAATGAAAAAAAAAGATTCACACCCCTCATTTCCCTTTCATAATAAGACTGACTACTAATGTTGGCCGGTCAGCTACCAATACAAATCGAATCAAGAAAACTTAATTGTGTGTTGAATGACATGGATGGACCTTACAAAACGTAACATGAATAAAAGTTGAATGGAAAAACTCGTCCGTAAACATATTAATTTTAATCAGCAATTGTGTTTAACAATTAAAACTACAACTCCCACAATCTCATGCAACTTCCCAACATCATCAAAAGTCTGTGTTTACATCCATTGTTTTGAGTGAGAGACCCCTAGCAGCAGAAAATCACACATTGTACACTGAAAAGATAGCTATCCCTGGCAGATTTTATTAGCTGCAGCTAACTAACATTAATTGTTAGTTGACTGACTTTTAAATGTCTCCATCTGATTCATTTGAAGTTTACAAAATTATTAGATACGTTATGTTCTTGTATTACAGGGTAGCTACTGAGCTCCAGGATCATAGCTGGTGCAATGTAATAAGAAGAGAACAAAAGATTGGAGAACAAAAGATTGGTGTTTCTTTCTTTCCTTTTTTACAATGCCATTCAGATATTTACTTATTAAGCTATTTAGCAGTTAATTGAAAGGCTTTACTCTTGAAATATGATATATATAAGCTGGAACTGTACATCTGTATGTCTACAACAATACAATACACAATGTAAATATTTAAGATTCCAGACATTGTAATCAATACAATGTACCATAGGTACTACATGAAAGTGATGGAAAAAACTTGTTTGCAGTTGAAACACTTGCTCTGAGGCTTTCTTCTGAGGGAGGATCCCAGACAACAGTCACCGATTACTGCGGGGCCACCCATTTGAAGGTGACATTGACAAGTTGAAACACCTTTTTGTTTTTTTGGGAGTTTGTGTTTATTAACACTCAACTGTGATTTTCAAAATGCAGTCATTATCCTACTTTCAATTAGTAAAGTCATGTCAGTTGTATTAATTGTAATGATCTTGTTTATGTTTACATTATATCAGAATAGATAGGCTTAATTCAAGAAATTTATACTTGATCACGTAACATAAAGTTTTGGTTCAGTATAAGCAAACTGTAAATATGACTCCATCTCTATCCATCCAGTCATAAGCCTTCCTTACATCTAAACATTACAGGTAGATTTCCAAAGACTCTAAATGTCGGTCCTGATGAGGTGCTTCCATAACCAACCCATATGGTCATTTTCTTGGTGAGGACGAGCTGGCCATTTAGTATTCTTTGGCAGTCAGTGTTGGTTGGCTGTAAAGCAGTGACAATCGAGGAGCTGGGAGACCAAAATAAATGGATTCTATTTAGAGACACCTGCTGTGTCTAGACAACCTAGATATACCAATACTTGATCTGGCACGCTGTCACTGGCAGCCTTTATGCCTAAATATCACTCCTGGCCAAGAAAGATTGTCCTTGAGCATGGTAGATGTTTGTGCCTCTGGGTTATTTGATGAGATAAAAACAAATTCTCTTCTCTCAGCTTCTATAAATCTCACATGCTTAGGGGGAGAAGTGACCACTCAATCTGGGTGTAGAAGTAGCGTTGTCATGAAAAGTTTACACTTCAGCTCTTGGTTTTGGTCCAGAAATACTCAATATCCACACACTTACACAATAGGCTTTGCTTTTTTGTGTTAAAAAAAAAAGTGTGGAAAATACCACCTGCTGCCTTATAAAGCTTATGCATGTCTCTTGGCCCAGATGTATCCTCTTTCCTCTGGCTGCTCAGGGAGGAGTTGGTCTGAATTAACACTGCTTTATTCACACAAAGAAAAAAAACAAAAAAAAACATCTACATTCATACTGAAACATTATATTATGTATTATATTATAACGTCAAGCCGTAACAATTTCAGACACAATCGATGACGCTGTCATTACTAATAAAGTCAACTGAGACCAATTCTGAAACCCATCTTGAGAAGTAAGGAATGTCCACAATTACAAAATATCTAATATATGCAAAGTAAAAAAAAATTGCACTTAATAATGAGTATAAAAGAAAATGTAGAATGTGTCAACACATGTATTGCACAACATCTCTATTTTTAAACTGTGATGATTTAATGTTATCATTTTTAATGATTGTAAATACCGCTCTTATACCTTACTTTCTGTTGACTCATGGACTATGGGGGTAAAATAAAGTTAATTGAAGTGAATAAAATATTCTTCTGTTCCAGATGAACCAAAGAGTTTTGGAAGGAAAGTCATTTGCACTGCGTAGCCAGAAAAGACATCCCCCACCTCTACAGACATACATGTCATTTGTTTATCACCTTCAGCCAGTAGGCAAAGGGGAAGAGTGAAAAACAAAGACGGGGGGATTCTGTCACGTTTTATTTCCTGTTATAGATTTCTCTTGCTCGTGTGGTTACCTGTCCCCGCCCTAATCAGTTCCACCTGTGTCTCATTGTCTCCCCTGTCTTGTGTATTTAGGTGCTGTTTTCCCCTTACCCCAGCGCGAGATTGTCTGCTTCCCTGTGTTCAGCTTTCACGCATTTTTCCCTGTGTCCTATTATTCTAAGTACCTGTTGTTTCCCTGGATTTTGACCATTGCCTGTATTTTTGGAGTTCCCTTTGCCTGTCAATTTGGACACTGTTGCTGGAAGTTTATTAAGCTTGCTAAATACATGTTTGCTTTTTACGTACCTGAGTTGAGTATTGTGGGTCCATCCATCACTTTACCCTGTCTGTCTGCTCCTTGCTCCCTCTCTTTTTAAACTCCCATTAACCATTCACAGTTAATGGCTCTGACATTTCAGATAATTTAAGGCCCCTCTTCAGCAGAGAGGGCTGTGCGATCAAGCGTGGCGGAGAGCTAATTGAAGTCCGCTGACACCATTAGCTAACTGCCATCAGGCTGATAGCCAGTCGTGTAACAGGAAGCTGAGGGGTGAGCAAGACAAACAGCTGATGAACAACACAACACTGATTTCTTTCTTACAGGTCAGACCATGTCTCTCTTAACAAGCCGAAATATACACACACACACACACACACACACACACATTTTTACAGGCTAAAATACAGATGTGTTTTTCTTCTGCAAACATTTTCAAAATCTTAACTAATGCCAACCAGTCCCACAACTAATTCACCTCTCAGTTAGTGTGAAGCAAACTCCAGTATTCTGCTACAAACAGGTAAAAAAGCTGTATCAGTTAGATCTACAAAAGGTCATTACGTAAATGCAGTGACCTGCTAGCTTCTGCCATACACTGGCATTTAGCTCTGTGGCCCACGCTAATGCACCATGACTGTTGCCTTTACTGAAAGGGCTAACAAGAGTATACTATTGGTGAAAATTGACTTTTATTGTAGAGTTTCAAAAACAGGAGAGATAGAAAGATAGTGTTTGTGTTATTTAGCCTGGTAAGCACTCTAAAAGTGTATTTCAAATACATACAATGAATAAATTCTCCCATCACCATCCTCTGCCAGTTACCCACAGTAGAAATCAAACATGTAGCCCTGGAGGTGTTAACAATATTAAACCATTAAACTACCCCCAGCCTGGCTCAAGCCTAAACAGGCCAGTAACATGCTGATCGGTGGCACGGTCTCCCCCACTGTGCTGTGGATTTGATTTGGCTGCGAAAATCTTTATTTCCCATGGGCTACACTGCTATCACAGTGAGGTGCGGAGGTGAGCCATCTTGCTGAATGGAAATGCTCCCATAGATGTGCAGTATATGAGAGACCAGCCCTTGGGACCAATACTAGCTGATGGCTATCTGATTGACTGGTCAAAGAGAGGAAGAGAGCAAGCGAAATTGGGGAGCACAGTGAGGAGACAAGCCTGTCTGTCTGTTTCTCTTCCCAAGCTCTCGAATATGATACTATGTAGAGCGTGTTTATCCATGCTTATCAGTCTTTGGTGTATGTATGTGTATGTGTTTGTATCTCCCTACACCTTTCAGCCTTTGCATCTAATGACGACTGCTTACTGTATAATGAGAGATGTGGTCAGATAATGGAGGAGGTAATTACTCCAGTGCAAAACAGTCGCAGGTTAAGAATTACCTTATTGATTGGCCAGATGCAGCCTCATGTCAAGCCAGGGAGGGACACAAAAATAGAGAAGGGAGAAAAATCAACCCCTAAAATAAACAGCTTGTCTGTCTGGCTTAAAATCAAGTCTAAAGCATGAGGCACACAGGTGAGTGGAATGTGTGTATGGGAACACACAAACACACTCCAACTGAGCAACTTCCCTTGGCAGGGAACATCTGCAGTTACGTAAATTGTGTAGTGATCCAAACATTGTTAACTTGTTAACTGTTGGTCTATAAACACAGCTCTATCAGCATGAGTACAAAGAAATATAAATTCAGAAAACGTTTAATTCACATAAAATGCTGTACACCTGATTTAATTTGCTCTGTTTGAACAACTACGCCCAGAGCAACTGTACTGCCCCAAGCAACAATTTGCACTGAGTACTTCTGCACCTACTTTATAACAAAGTGCTCCCCCTACAGTCCTATTTGCTTGTTAGAGCCTTGAATATGATTTAGCAGGCTGAAATAATTTTATGCAGAATCGTTAAGGTTGAAACTGTTGGTTAACAGTGGTGTTTACAACCTGTTGTTATTATAGTTACACAGCACTTAAATTATATTGCAATTATATTGCATGTTGCATGTTGCAGTTAACAGTGAACGCACACATACACCAACACATGCTGCACACACACCAGACACATTATGTACACACAACTGGCATTATCTTGACTCACGAGCCTTCATCCCCAGCACCAATCGATGCATTATATTGATTTGCTCTTAGACACCAGCTTGTAAGATATTAGAATCTTCTCTAGTTTTCCTCTGACCTGCCCATTCTAGATTGTCCCCTTACATTAGCATGGCATTAGAACATGACACCGAAAATATCAGCCTATCATTAACAAACAATTAAACTTTCTTATTTATACTTATACACACAAGGGATCTAATCACCAAACACTCACTTCCACCATAAGGCAGATTTGACATTCCCACATAAATCACCCACTTTCAGCGGACAAACAAGGTGGTAACTCCAGTTGTTAAATGCCAGTGTGACTCCGGACAGCATGGGTAATTATGGACCCAGGTCTGCCCGCTAGCTAGCTGCAGTGTGTATACTATACATAATGTTTCAGTTTGAATGTGCAGCAGTATGTATGAGGGCTTTGTACGTGTAGGTGTGATTGCCACTGCTTTAGCTTTTCATTAAAACAGAGGGCCTGGCAGACTGGTCCTTAAGTGTATGTCCCCAGAGGCTGCCTTTTTCCACAGGCTCAACGCAATCAATTCGCCAACCTGGAACGGGGAGAAAAGTATGTGAAGGAGTGGACTGAAGGATGAATGGATGGATAGAGGGCGGGAGAAACAGGCAGGGACTGAAGCATGGCAAACAGGATTGATGACACTCCACCAGCATAGAAATCCCTTCATTTCTGCCAGGAGGCCTTTTGTGGGTAACAGGGGGTCTCAGAGCAAAGTGAGAGATACTGATGCAAAGAGGAAAGAGAAATACTGAACAAGAAGACACTAATAGTAGCCTCTTTCTGTCCTCCCTCCATCCCTTTAGTTGTGTCACTCAGTGTGTGTAATGATGCAAGCCCCACATACTGAATGGTCATGTTGTACCCCTGTCAAAGGGGTAAATAGAATAAAACACACGGTCACAATGTTGATTCTCTCAAGTCCAATGTTTTAATGACATCATAACAGCAGGTTTACAAGATGTAACAAACCATGTATTTTTTATGTATGTCCCTTAAGCATCTCAAACTGTTTTGTAAGTAACAGTAAATAATAATATGTAATAATAATAGTGATAACATAAAGTAATAATTCAATCT